>NC_037671.1:58670523-58850492 GCF_003255815.1 Theropithecus gelada
AGACTATCGTATCAGTTGAGACCATGTGGGGAGGCTGGGCTTCCACCCCCACTAAGCAGTAACGAACTGCCCCTCCCTCCTCTCCTCTGGGGTGACATCAGAGAAGGCCTAGTGGAGAGTCAGGATCTCACCACCACTCAGTGTGTCACCATCACAGCCACCCACACTGTGGTACCAGTAGAGACCACATAGGGAGCTAGAACTCCCACTCCCACCCAGCAGAAATGACGAGCCATCTCCTAGGTGTCAACAGAGGTTGAGTTGGGAACCTAGACTTCTACCTTCACCTAGTAGAACCTCCAGCTTCTTCTCCCAGAGTGGTAACAGAGGAAGGCAGCTAAAACAGAAAGCTTAAGCTCTAACACTCATAACGTCATATAAGAGCCAGGAAAATCTCAAACTGAATTAAAGAAGATAATCAAATAGATGCCAATACCCAGATGGCAGACATGTTAGAATTATCTGACAATGATTTTAAAGCAGCCATGATAAAAATGCTTCAATGAGTACTTATGAATGTTCATAGTTGAAACAAATGAAACACTAGAAGGCTTCATCAACAACATAGAATATCTCAGCAAAGAAAAAGAATATACAGTATAAAGAAGAACCAAATGAAAATGTAGCACTGAAAAAAAACTGAAATAAAAATCTCAGTGGATGAGCTCAATGAAGGGGACAGAAGAAAGAATCAGTGAAGGAAAATAAATTACCACTTAGAAATAGAAATTGAAATTACCCACACTGAATAATAGAAAATAACTTAAAAAATAATTAGAACTGCAGGAACCTGTGGAACTACAACAAAAGTCCTAATATTCATGTTGTCAGAGTCCCAGAAGGAGAGGAGAAAGAGGTTGTGACTGAAAAAATACTTGAGCATTCTTGAAATGATAACATTATAGAAATGGAGAAAAGCTTTGTGGTTGACAGAAGTCACGGAGGATAGGATGTGATGGAATGGGTATGGCTCACAGAGCAGCATGAAGGATTCTTGTGGTGAGGGAAATATTCTGTATCTTGACTGTATCAATGTCAATATCCTGCCTGTGATATTTTACTATAAAGATGTTGCCACTGGGGAAAACTGAGTAAAGGATACAATGGGATCTCTCTGTATTGTTTCCTACAGCTGCAGGTGCATTTACAATTAACTTAAAACAAGTTTAATTTTAATAAGACATTGTATGCCTGTATCAAAATAACTTATGTACCTCATAAATATATACATCTACTATGTACTCATAAAAATTAAAAATTAAAAGAAAATATATTAAATTAAAAAAAAATTAAAAAAGAAAAACAACTCTGTGAGTAACCTCTCACCTATAAGTTCCTATTTGTGTTTTCTCTCTTCGATATTTACTGCCCAATTGCCCTTCAGGTAGAATGTGCTAACGGACACTCCCACAAGCAGTGTTTTGCTGTAACTTCATCAGCGTGGGGTATAATTTATTTTTTGATATTGAAAATTTAATATTGTCAAGCTTATAGGTAGACTTTCTGTAATTATAAGGAAACCAAGAAACCATTTAAAATAATCTATCTTAATCTAGTTCAACAGTTTCTGTGATGTTATTTAATTTTAAATGGAGTTATTCATTAGCAATTATTGATCAATATGAAAACAAAAGAAAAACATTTCATCAACTAATTCAGCAGCTTCAGATGTGGAGAAAGAATCCCCACGAAAAACAAGTGAAAGAGTCTTCTATGTGGATTCTTACTTTTCAAGGCATATACAATAAAGTTATAGGTAAAAACTGATTATGTGATTCACTTAAAGAATATAAAACAGAGAAAAACAGTCCAGGCCTTTCTACCTGAGTGCAAATACTGCAAGATATCTGAATAAAACTTAACAGTTATGAATTTTTTTCTTGTACTGGTTCCTGAAAAAACCATAAAGTGACACCCCACCCGTTTGTGTTCAGCCGGACAGTATTTAAATGAGTGCCCTCACAAAGAAAGTCACGCTGTGAAATATTAATATTAGTTTAACACTATGTCTCCCGTATTTAAAAAAAAGATACAAAAAACTTTCCAACAATAAACAGCACGGTGATACCATCTAAGGTGCCAAAAGAGGAAATCCAAACAATGTTTCTTTGATCAAGTCAAACATTTGCTCTGCTAAGAAAAAAAAAAAAAGACTTCAAGCAGATATTTCTCATCTGTCATTTGAGAAAATTTTTAAATTAAATTATCAAATATTGTTAAGCAACAAAGGGAGTAGCTACAGGATCTACATTAAGTAATTTATAGTAAGACAAGGCATTTTAGGCCTATGACTCACTCAAATGACTAATTAACATGCATTTCTAACAGACCATAAAAATGGCTCATTTTACATGTAAGCAACATGGAGAGAAACATACTAGACCAAATTTTAGTAAATTTGTTTACTACTCATATGAGTAGCAAAATTTGACTTAACATAAAATGTTGATAATCTGGGCATCCATAACTGCATTTGGGGAAATACTTTAATAGCATCAGAGGAGTCAAACCACCAACTCTAGCTACTGTAACTTCTGTTTATGGTTGAATTAGCATTTCAGGAATTTTCTAAAAGTTACTGCAAGACATTTTAAGTAGCTACGTCTAAATATGCCTGAAAAACACTCTCTAAAACAGTAACAGCCAACATCCTACTGAGCACATTGTTCGAAGTGCTTAACATGCAATATCTCCTTTAATCCTGACAGCTGTATCATGTGAGTATTACCATTAACTAACTCCATTTCCAGCTTAGAAAAATGAGGTAAAGGGAAGTTAACTAACTTACCAAAGGTTACTCAGGTAGTAAATGCTGAGTCTGAGATTCTAACGAAGGTGGTCTGACTTCTGGACTGCCAAATATCACAAAGGTCAATACATAATATGTTTTAATAGAGGTTTAAGGTTTTAATAGAGGTTTAAGGCAAAATGATAAGCAAACCTTAACCTCAAGGACATCCTTTTTACTCCCTTCCCCTGACTGGGGATCTTATCACTCTCTTTTGATTAGCATTTCCTCCCACATTGCTTCTCATTATTTGTAACACAGCCCATATTTTCCCATCCACAACACCTGGAGGGTCTAAACACATCTCATTTCCGTAGGAGATGTTTCCTTCTGGTCCTTTAAAAGAAATAAACAGGTGGTATTTTTCTCCAGGCTGATTCCTAATGACCCACTGAGTTGTTTGCATTAACTGCACCCAAACCACCAATCCAAGGGCCTTTCTAACAGGGTTATTATGGGGCCCACTTACACAAGCCAAGCAATTAGAACTGCTGAAGAATGCTTGGGATTCCCAAACCCTGTGAGATATACATATTTTAGCAACTACTGACAACTGTACATCATAAGAAGCAAAGGATGATGAATTGCTCTGAGGCTTAAAGAATCAAGGTAGTCTGAATTCAGAACCCAAGTCTGTACATTTTTCAAGCAAAAGTGCCTTTCCCCATTTCCACAAAGCTTGTAGAAAGAAAGCAACAAAGGTATGCTACTCTGTGTAGGTTTAAAATGCAGAAATACGTAGTTTATAACTCATATAATGGCATGTATTGTAAAAGGGAGGCAGTTTAGCTCAACATCATTATTTACTAAGCTGCCTTGTCCCATTCAGATTCTTCCTAAAAGTAATGAATGGACCCAATTACTTTAAAAAATAATGCCCTTTTCAGAATATCAATGCCTGCAAATCTAGAGTGAGACTTGGGAGCTTGGTGGGTGGTATCAACAAATGTACAAGTTCTTACTCATTCACCCATTACTGAGGCTTTTCAATTATTTCTCAGATAATAACAAATAGGACCTTCATACCTATATTATGAAGGTTCAATAGCATATCTTTTCAAAACTGTTATTGTGATATAGGATTAACAAGAAAATCTAACCCTGTCAAATCAAAACTTTTTAAAAACCTAAATTTATACATGGTGGTTACAAAGTATATGCTAATTAGAAGATATCTGTATGTTCCCTTCTGTTCTCCCTTCAAACTTTTAAGTCTTTTCCATGTTTTTCTTGACGTCTTCCACACTGATGTTTGAAGTCAATACATTCTGTGATTGTGGCTTCACAGTTGACAAACTGTTTATGCTTTTGTTAAATTCCAAAAAGCAGGTTTGCATAAAGGAAGTGTATCTGTATACATGCAACCTTAAAACTGGGAAAAAATATGAAGTATCTTAAGAGCTATTTCTGCTCAGAAAACAGAACACCTAGTCATTTAAAATCTAATTTAACTCTCCCTGATTTAAATGGGACAAATCATTAAATCTATAAATTTTAAAATTGTGAAGTATTATTCAAGGCACATGTTCTTACCCCATCACGTGTGGGTGTTGGTAGGCTGGGGGCAGGGGTCTGGGGAAAGAGTCACTGTTAATAAAATAAATTGCATGTGACTAAATGTGTGTCTAAAAAGATGAGCTCAGGTCATACCATGTCCACATTTCATATGGAGAAGAGACTCAGAATGGTAATTTGTTTAAACAATGTAAAACAGATAGTCCAAAATATATGGCTAATATTCAGGTCTAAAGATACGTTTTTTCCATCACTCCTTCTTATATTTCATGGATGTATTGTTGTTGGGTAAAACAGAAAACAAACATTTTTTATTAAACTGTACTCTGGTCCTAATTCCAAACATCTATAAGTAGGCAACCTTATAAAATATTTCGGTGATATATTAGCTCCTTTATAAACTTGAAATTATGAGTTTAGAAACTTATCTTTTAAGTGTGAAATCTCTGCCACACCAGGAAGACAGATACCTACTACTCTATTCCACCTACTACTCTATTCTTAGGGGTTTCCCTACACGGTAACGTTTTATGATCCTTTTAGTGTTGCATTGTCATCCTCCACAGTCTTTATAGCTGGAAATATTCTCATTACATACCTCGACTTTGTTGTAATAATGGAACCTTCAGATTATTGAAGAAGTTTAGAAAAAAATGGTTTACCACCCTTGAGGGTTTTTCTCTATATATAATTTATGAGGAGGCACAGCAGTGAGGGAGAATGAAATATGGATTAAATTTTAGTTGCTACTCTGCCACTTACTGCTCATGAGACCACAGGCAAGTCACTTCACTCCCATGCAGGCTGTGCATGTTCCTCCCAGCTCTGAATATCTGTGTGTCTATGTAGCCTAATTGAAGGTATTTTCATTGGACAGACTTGCAGGTATTTCAAAGAAATGAAGATAAAAATACACACATGAACAACCAGAAGATATTAATGGCATTAAGATGTGTAATCTATTGGTAGTAAGATTTTTACTATATACATTGTCTTTCTCTTGCAAAAGGATTTTACTACATAAATTCTTCTCTCTCAAGAGGAAGACTGGAAGGATACAGACCAAATTGCTTACATATGCTTTCTTTCATGAATTTTTCTGTATTCTTTGAGAAAATCTTGAAATTTTAAATAAGGACTGATTTTATCAGAAAAAAAAATCATTATTTTCCTAAAGGATATATATTTTGGATTCCGGAAGACTTACGCTGACTTACTTTCCCCCACACCTTTGGAAAACATATGCTAAACCTTGAAGAACCTGGCCACAGTTAATGACCTTGACACATATCAGAGATTACTAACCAATGCAAACTCAATCTGTGACCGTGCCCTTATTACTGTCTCACTTTACTGAACCAGCCAACCATAGTCAATTTCTCAAGAAAATCTTACTCCCAAGAGTACAGAATAATTTTCTTGCTATTTAGAGAAGATGCCAGTTCTAAAACGTTCAAATACATTTCAGTGAAAAAAATATATTTTTCAATAGTTGAATAAACTTCACAAATAAACACTCTCATTTTCCTATAATAATGAGGCATACAAACTCCTCTGTTTAAAAAGAGTCACACAAATACATTCCTCGAGCATGAATGCCCTCCTTCACAAAAATTTCTTAGGCAGGGCTTTTGCTATCACTGTATTTCATCAGTTGTTGTGATCCTACAGCACAGCACTAAAATGAGGAGTGGAACATTATGCTTTAGAACTAACTATAAATTCCATTTCTATGGCAACATTAGAAAATTAATTTTGGATGCTCCCACAGAATCTGCTTGATTTATGCTTCTTGCTTTTGGCTCACATTAGTGAAAGCTTAGTCGTACACCATCACAAACTCTGCTCTAAAGTACACTGCAATATCATACCACCCCCACACATAAACTTTGTAGTAAATCTGATGACTTAATGTAAATATTCTCAGAAATTTCAACCAAAGTTAATCAACGCATGTATTATAAACTTCTATTTCCAGGACCCCACTCATTGCCCATAGTCTTCCCAGGGAGCTGTGGCTAAGGGCTGAATGCCTATAGAACTCTGGGAGTATACATTCTGCAAGAGTTACAGACAAATCGGAACCTATCATCTTTTCCCCCTTCTGTCATCTTCAGAAAAAAAACTTCACATTACCAAAAAAAACTGCTTCCTTTTTAAAAAGAAAACTTTCTCTTTGCCCCAGCTTTCTGTAAATGAACAGTTAATACATCCTTACATAACAATTCACAGTATTTACTCACATACAGATTAGACTTAGTCAATACATAAAAATTAATAGCAGCAATATGCATATGTGTAGACAAAAGCATTTTGTTTGGAAAGCTGGGCTGATCTTCGCAGTGTCTGACTTGGTAAGGATAAATCTGTGAAACAATAAGGCAGATGGCTGTTAACAATGTACAGATTAGCCTTGCCCTGGTGCTCAGACGTCGAAGGAGCCCAGTCAACTTCTTTTCAAATCCACCCTTTCATTTTGGAAGCACAGCAAATGAATGGAAACAGTATTAACAGGCATCTTTGTTCAGGTAAAGGCTCTGGGAACAGCTGGAGAAAATTTATTGCCTAGACAACAAACCATTTTTCCCTACCTGCTGTGATCGCAGAATGGCAGCATCGATCTCCTCCACCTTCTGAGTGATGGTGTCGCTCACTAATCGGTAGCGCTCATTGTCCTCAGCTACCATTTTCTCAAGTCCTTCTCTTGCCCTCCATGGTACCAGTTCCAGCAAAGCACTGCTCACTTCATTAAGGGAGTCCAGTAAGGCTTTGTTGTTCTTAGCTTCCTTTTTCAGTTCCTGAAAACATACAAATAAGTAAGTAACACTTAAGAGCTTCAACAGACTTTTCCTTTAACTGTTCTTGGAGCTCAAGTCCTTTGCAGGCGAATAACGTGATGGTTTGCCCCACTCCCCCCTCCCTTAGTTTCAGTTAAGTTAAATAAACCTTTTTTATTTGAAGCTATTTTGCGAAAAGAAAAATGTTTCCTGAGAAGTTGAAAGAACAATTCATTTGTCGACATGGCAAGATTTTATCTTTGAAATTTAATATAAATATTTAAAATTTCAGAAGCAAAAACAAGCAAGTTAACATGTATTATTCTTTGCTTTCTGAGAAACTCTAAGTAATCAGGTAACAGAAAAGTAAAATGAACAGGATATTCCAAGCCAGAATTAAGTGACCCTCAAAATGAGGACAAACTGGCTTTAAATCATGACAGTACACTCATTACAGGCTCAGTGAGCCTGACCTCACCAACTCTCTTTCACCCACATGTGATCATACTTCAAGGATGATAAAAACAGGCTGATATCTTGGAAAAGAGGAATGATTACCATGTAGTATACTACTTCTGTAATACAATTAGAAAACCCACCCCATGTTATCTTATAGCAATATTGATATTCCAACCAAATTATGTGTATCTCCGAAACAATGATCATTTTCCTTTTTTTTTCTGTTTTCATCATTCTTCCCTTGGGTAATCAACTATACTCCCAAATATAAGACTCTTGAAACAATTATAATATACTGTTTTCATTTCAACTTTTCATCTGGGCTCCTAAAAGTTTAAACAGTTGATCTGCTGCCAATTTCTATTGGGTCTCCACCCACCAAGGCATCCTTCAGCATATGTAATGACATAAGACAAATATAATTTTATTTTTGTGTGAATAAGACTCCCTAAAAGATAAAAGACTAATCCAAAATGCAGAAAAGAGAGCTTACTTTTTGTCTCACTTGTGCTTGACTTGCTTCTTCTCCTTTCAGAACCTGAGTTTCATATGAAAGTAGTTCCACCTCCACTTTGTCCAGCCAGGTACACAGCTCTTCGTGTGTGGAGTGCAGCCGCCTTGCAAGCTGCAGTGCCTGTTCCAGAGTCTTGGCTACATCAGTGCTCAATTTAGTAATGTCTTTGTACCTTGCTTTAATGGCTTCCAATTTATCTTGAATTATTAAAACTTCATCACCTAAAATTTCAAAGTCACGTTATTTCTTATGAAAGAAAAAAAGGCAGGGGGAGGGTTTCTTCAGATATTATGGAACACTGATGAAATTTTCTAGAGAACAAAAGGAGACATTTTTCTAAAGATAATCCTACTCAAGAGAAGCCCTTTTCTAAATGTTAATCTTTCCCAAGACTTCGGGCAAATCTAAATCACTTTGAAAATACAAATGTAGAAACTGGAAAAGGCTAAGTGTCTTTAGTTATGTGGAAAGCAGTACTTTTGTGTCTATCTGTATGAGATTTTGTTTTCAAAGAAGAGGAGTTAAAAACTGCTTGAGTTCAAATACTGACTTCATGCATGGCTTAAAAGCTGGGTTACTTTGGGCAAGATACTTAGCCTCTCTGCTCTTACTCATCATTACTCATCTGCACTATTCCAACAGATCTTTATTTGCCTCTACCTCATTTTTTGACACACAGAAAAATTGTGTCCTGAGCTTCAGATGTCTAGCTCAAGGCTCTTGATTCTACATTTAATTTCTTCAATACATAATAAATGGTACTTGCCCCCAACATATACATATTGCTGAACTGGATATAGGTATAGTGAAATTCCTATGGCCAAAGGAATTACTAAAACTAGTTTCCCTGAGTTGTCCCAAAAATCTCATCTAGATACTAAACTATGTATCAGTTTTCTTAGTGATTCAGACATGAAGAAATGAAGCCTGTGTATAGCTATGCACATAGCCATACTGTGTGTCACTGCAATGCAATCTATCTTAAAAAGAAATTGTCTACAACCTACGTGTTCATCTGCCTTTCACAAGTGGAAAAGTAATGTGACTCTGTCCTGGGCTTCTCTGATGAGCTCCCGTGCCAAAGTGCTTTATGTTATGAGTAATACACACAACTTCCATCAAGAACTCAAGTGAGATCATGAGAAAAAAGTGAGATCATATCCTAACCACCCCCTTGATTGGTCTTCAAAGTGTTCTCCAGAATGAAAGTCTTGGACTGGACCAAAAACTATAAAGTGTTTTGGTTTTCTCCCATCCCTAAAATATTTTGAAAACAATATAAATGCTGACCACATGATGATTTGATTTGAAAGATATCTCACCTGTGGTTTGTTTAAGTAGTTCTAAACCATTTAGTAAAGCCTGATCTACATTTTGTTTCCTGAGTAAGATGTCCTCTTGCAGAACCTAAAAACACAAGTACCATTTTTATGTGGGGGGAAAAACATTTAAGTTAGCATTAACATTAGTTAATCTCAGAGAACTTTAATTACATTTCACAGAGACATATTTCAGTCACTATCTCACATTTTCAAATGTTCTTATTGTTCCCATGTTTAGACCTCTTCTTTTCACCACCGGGCCCCATGTCCCATGTTCATCTACCATAATTCACAGCATATGCCTTTTCAGAAAATACCTAGGGCCCTATGAAAATGGGCTTTGTGGACGTACTGAAGTACTGGTTAATATACGTCTTTGTATACAACAATAAAATAGCAAAATGAAAAGTGAAATATCCAGCTAATTGGATAGAGCCACTCTTTTCTTTAAAATGACTTCATTAAAAGTAATCTGTATAAACAGTCTTTTTTGAGTACAGTGATTCATCAAAATCATCATAAACATAAAATGACACAGAAATAAGGACTAAGAAATGACAATTGAAATGAAAAAATAAGATAAAATAAAATAAAATAAAATAAATTAAAATACCCGAAGTTCAGACTGCTGCTTCCATAGCCCCTCAGTGCTGTAATCCTGGACTGAGAGCTTGCTCAGTTTGTCATGCACTTCATTCAGCCAGTTCATCAGTTCAACTTCATCTTCCCCAAAAATCTTAGCATTACATAAGGCCTGCTGGAGGAGCTCAGACCTGCTGTGACTTTTCTCTTGAATCTCAATGTACCACACTTGAGAGAAGTCTAATTTACTCTGCACCATATCTTTATCCTCCCTGGAGCTCAAAACCTTTAAGGACTGGCCAATGCTAACAGCCTGGTGTAAATGTTTATTGTGATTGATGATGTCATCTTCTAAGGCCTAAACAAAGTTTAAAACAATAAAGAAGAAAAAAAAAAGAATGGACAAATAAAAATGAAAACATAAATAAAACTAAAGCATGACATGTGAAATGGATTTAGTTTGCAATTAAACAAAACAATAGTACATAACTCAAATTTATGTCACAAAACCACACAATAAAAACTGAACCTCTCTAATGTGTGATTTATATCTTACTTTGTGCTGTGAAATTTGTTCCTCAAGTTTAGATGCTTGGGTTCCTATGGGTTCACAATTCACCAGCCTCTTTTCTATGGTTGTAAGCCACTCGTTCAGTGGTTCTAAGGTTTCATGAAATTGCTGGGCTACCACCGAGATACCTTCCAACTGACGATTCCTACAAATGTGCCAAAAGGTCATTTAGTGATGAAGAATGTGTGAAATATTCAACAAAAATCTTCAGTCATGCTCCTGCAATCTATTCTAAACATTTTCCGTAGAAACTATCTTAGGTTAAAATTTAAATCTCTTAACATTTAAAGAACATATTAAAACAATTCTTCTGTTAAAAAAAATTAAAGTTGAACAACAGATCATCCTCAAGTTCATGAATCTCATGAAAGTCTGAAGTAATCTTTTGTAACTACTTCCAATAATTACAGTTATAATAATGAGAGCAATGTTATAATAATAACAGCAGCAATAGTAATGACAATAGGTAAAATTTATTGAACATATATTCTGTGCTAGGCCCCATTTTAAGTGCTTTATATATTAATTTCAATTGGAGCAACAGTTACTGAGATTGCTTTTAATCAAATGGTCAAAACAGGTTTCAAATTTTAAAGAGCATACATAGTTTCTTCCTCCAACGCTTAGTGGAATTAATAGTGATTCCTATTTTATAAAAGCGCAGTGTTAGGTTTACTTCCCAAACCAATATTAATATTTTACGGATTAAAATATCATGAACAGAGGAGAACTATTCACTGGACTTTTACTGGTATTTTAAAATACCTTTGGAAACACGTTTCCTCGGTTGCAGAGGACTAAAGCTAAAACCTGTTTCCACGGCCCTCAGTATTTATCTAGGGCAAGCTATTGTTCTGGTCTGTATATGGAGTACCTGATTCAGTATCAAATCCTGTATACATAATTTCTGCTGGGATCAAGAGATACTGTTGCCTCAACTTCTTATCATGTTTAATTTTCAGGGAATTACATGTTTTTAAAAATTAGCTTTCTATGAGGAAGAAAGGAATTATAGAAAATTGGCACGAGTTATTAAATATAATTTCTATAACATCAAAATACACACATATTTTTAAAAACTTTCAGTTGATACATTTGATCCTAAAAAATGAATAAAATTACTATATTCATAATTACCTCTGTATTATCACTATCTGTGACCTTTTTTACTAAATTCAAACATCCAATCATCTAAAATCAGTGGAAATAACTAGTCTGTGCCTGATGCATGGTAAGCAGGAAGTAACTATGTAATAAACAAATGAATTAATCACCCCCAAGGGAAATGCTTTTCTTAAAAAGTTGGGACATAGCGGTGACAAGCCATTACCATTAGAGGAATGAGGAAAGAGGCACTACAATCTTTGCTATCTCTGTTCACATACATGATAAACATAGGAAAATCATGATTTGAAGAAAAGTATTACCGAAATACCGAAAATGTCAGTTTTGTAGACAGAGGCCACTGCTACTCTTTCAAAAGAACTGGAAGTATATAAGTTACCTTGTTTCAGCTTTATTAAGCAGTGCCTCCCATCTACTATCCAAGAGACTGAGCTGTTTCAAAATTTTCACTTTATCTGCAGGCTCTGCTGTTGTAGCAATTTTTTCTCCTTCTCGTTTGATTACCTCCACCGTAGATTTGCGGTCATCCAACAACCTTTGAAGAAGCTTGAGACAAAACATTAAATATAAAAAAGCAAGGGAATAATTATATGAATATAAAGTAAAATGTATTCTAAGTACCTCTGAAATATGACGAAAATGTATTTTGTATGTATGCACATATGAAAGGATGTGAAAAGTGGGATTTTAAAGGTAACTCATTTGTCTAATGACTTATTACTATTGGGTCAGACACTGTGGCAGGGGCTTCTCATAGTAGACAAAACTAATATTGGTAAGGCCACTAAACTCATTATTAATTTTTCAATATAGAATAATACGGTAGAAGGTGCCATTTAGGATAACTCCAACGAATCATGAAAAAAGTGCAAAATCTCCATTTTTGTAATGAAATAAGAATACCTTAAACATTCAACAACTATCTGCCCTGTCAAGATACAAAAGGTTCCTATAAATCATTACTGTTTTCAAAACCCTTTCCCACGTTAAACAATCCATTATAGACAAGGAAGTTAAGACTCAGCCCAAGTTCACAAGTTAACAAGGCTAAAACGAAACGAGAGACTCTTGGCTCCTTTTACCAGGTGGGACTGGCTCCTAAAATCTGTGTGAGGCTGCAAACTGAAACAGCTTTTACACATCATTGCCAACAGGAAGAGAGGCCAGAAGATGTCAGAAATCTCCAAAGCTGGCTAAATAAGACTAATATTTCAGGATTTAGCACCAGAAACAAAATTCAATTGGATTCTAAGTAAACATTTCAAAGTACCTGAAATGAAATGTTTGCTATAAGAAGCCTTTTACCTTGCTCTAATCTAATCAAACAAATAGCTCATGAGCAACTGCTGTGCACAGGCACTGTGCTGCCAGCAATGAGGAAGGCCTAATGTACAAAACAGTATGCTTCGCTGCTTCCTTAATGATCCTGACTGATAATTAAGGATTAAAGATTTGACAGTTACCCAGAAGTAAAAAGCGAAAAGAGTATTTTGAGATCAAGACCACCAAGGCAGAAGGTAAGAGGAACTTGTTTAAAGAGAAGGGTAAGACGGTAAGACATACAAACTGTGTTGGCACAGGTTTTTATATACTAAAGTCATGATATAATCAAAGTACAACAGGTGCTCTGGCAACAAGGAGAACTAATTACTTTGATACATTTTAATAACAAAGCTTCTAGCAATTAAAAAAGCAAAATCAATTAATAGGTTTTGTCGGCTAAGCATCATGACTCTGGGAGTTAACTTTAAATTGTGAACGGTAGACATTGTATTATGCAAAAATTACACAAATGCAATGTGTTTTCAGTTATGTTTCCTTAATCCTTACCTCTAAACCTATTTCTAATTGGCATAGTTTCCCAATATGCTGAAGTTTTCAAAAACTTTTAGGGAGACAGTATTAAATGTAGAAATTAAAGTAAGCAGTAAGTCTTAAATACAAAAAAGAAATTGAGGGTAAATGTGGAATTTTTGTTTTTTCCATTTTTAATTGATGAATAATAATTGAATTTATAGGGTGCAATTCAATGCTTTGATATATGTATACACTGTGGAATGATTAAATCAATCTGATTGACATATCCATCACCTCACCTACTCATCATTTTTTGTGGTGAGGACCTTTAAAATCTATTCTTTTAGCAACTTTGAAATATACAGTACATTATTATTAGCCATGCCAAATGAAATAAGCCAGGCACAGAAAGAGAAATTTAAAATGTATCTTTTTTATAAATTTCTAAAAAATGTAAAATTTTTAAAAATGTCTTTAAGTTTTAAATTAAAGTAATTAACATAATCCACCCACTTCTTTTTAAAGTTCCAGAGGGGAGCAACCTTACCAGGACGCCATGCTCTAGGATCCTTCCCACATGTCATTTCAAGTCATGGCTGGCTGATTACTACTCAAAGTAGTATTAAATGCTTCATACCTGACCATTGCCATCAGGGGCACAAAAACTATCATGTGGTCACTCTCAGGTATATATCATCCCTCTGAAGACCCTATTTTCCCAAATTGGCCCCATTTTAGTAGTGTCAAAAGACACAATGGCACATTCCTCAGCATATATGAATCAAATATTTGTCTCTTTAGTAATAGGTTGAACCAAAAGAAACTGTCAATATTTAATATATAAAAAGACAATTTCATAGGGATCAACCTAATATGTAAGGGAACAATGATATTTCCATACAAATGCCATCTTGTCGGTGAGGCCTTCCTTGATGACCCTATTTAAAATTACACACACGCCCTCCCTCCATTCAAGCGCTTTGGGTCCCTCATCTTTGCTCTATTACTTCCTGATGCCTCTCCCACATCTCTGCTTTATTCATCACTTGCTAACTTATCACCATTCATTTATTTACTTTACTTATTGTCTCTCAATCCTGCCACACCCTTCCCACTTGGTTTCGAACTCAATGAGAAATTTTCATCTTTTTTATTCAGGGATATATTCCCAGCATCTGGAACAAGGCCTGGCCCATGGTAGATGTTCAATAAATATTTGTTGAATGACTAACAAAATAATGTCTACAGCAGCAATAACGGGTTAACTAGGTTATCCCATTAATTAAAAGAGTCACAAGGAGTATTTTTTCTCTTGTTATTAAGATTTAATATGAAACACAACACAAAAGCATGACTAACTTACCTTTTGTTCTTGTATCTGGGCTTTTACCACTTTGAACTCGGCCGATGGGGGCTTCTGATTGGCCACAAGCTCCTCAGTATCCACCATCCAGCTAAGCAGGGACTCCAGGGCATCCTGGAATCTCCCACAGTGCAGCAAGGCCTCCTGCAGCTGGGCTGCTCGCTGAGCCACCTGCAAAGTGCCAATTGTTTCCACTTATTTATTTGTTTCACAAAATAATGCAATCTGAGCACAGATCACTACTTTACAGGCTTATTTTCCCACGTGTTCGCAAATTTTCTTTTCCTTTTCAGTTAAAATTTACCCAAAGTATCGATAGCGGGCAGAATACGAGTGAAAAGGAGACAAACTTTAAGCAAGCAGGCGTGAAAATAAGGTTACCATCACAAACAGTCAACGGAAAGCACTCACTCTTGGAGATTTTTGAATTGTCTAATACGTTTATGATTAGCAATGAATGATTCAAATATTTTAGAGTTATCGTAAGAAACAACACATTAGTCATTTTTATCAATATCGCATTTTATTTCCTTCTGATTAATATCAGAGATAACGATTTTTAAAAGACTAAGAATAAATGGAACTATTATAGCAGAGAGAATCAGAATTGTGTTTTGCTAGGCAAGAATAACAAAAGTATCCAATTAAGTTCTGCTAGCTCCAAGCTCTGGAGTCTTTTTTCAACCAACTAGGCCCTTTGTCTTCTAGTAAATGGAGTCTCTGTGTCCTCCATAGAGATATCTTATTGCTTGTCTCACAGATATTTTCCTTTTGGACTGAATAAAGTAGCTGGCAAGATATTGTAAGTGCTATGGATTATATTTACACCTGACACAGCATTCCAACTGTGTTTAAGGTGCACTACAATATGTATCAGACTTTAAAGAGTGAATAATATAGTTTCAAGACCTGGCACCTGCTTAAGATTTCAATGGAAAGAAAACAACAAGAATAACCACCACTGCCACAACCAGATATGCACTGCCATCCCATAATAATTTTCAGATAATTTATGTCACATAAGAGCTGCCTGCCGTCGTATGGTCAGTGTTATCTCCCTAAGATATCAGAGCATTATTTCTAGTGTTTTCTCTCATGGGAATTTAGAAAAAGGTTGGATCTACATCTTACAAGTAATTGGGGGTTGATGGTCTATAGTAAGGGTGGCAGGACTTAGTCCAGGAATGACATAAAGATATAGCTTTGTTTGCACAGTGTGACATTAGTTGCTGATATTTGAAAATAGGAAGGTGTCACATAGAAAGTGAGATTTCCAGGTTATTTTGAAAGTAAATAGAATATCTGGCAAGAGTGGGCCTACGTCCCTACATGTCAATGAGCTTCTGGAACTAAGTAGTGACCTGTACCCTTACAGATGCATGTGCCCATCATACCTGTACTGTTCTGTGACCATGTCTTGATTAAAGGTGAGATAACAGCAGGGAGAGGCTCTGTCTTACCCAGTTTGCTTCCTTTCATTTAGATTCCCTACCTAGCTCCAGTAGGCATCTGAGTTTGAGCCACCCAGTTTACAGTAATATAAGACAATAGACATATTTAGAAAAGTTTGGTTACCATAAATATGATTCATGGTCACAACAAATGCTCATGAATAATAATCAGCAAAAATAGCAATGAAGGGGGTAAGAAAATTACCTTTTTATTGAGAGTCTTCCACCGTGCATTGACATCATCCAGGTCATGCTCCAAGCCCTGAGTGCTAGTGCTTTTGGCAGCACTCTGAATAAGGCCTTGACCTAACCAGTTTACATCTTGCTGTTTACCTTGCAAGGGTTCAATCTCTTCTTTCTGGAATACCTGCGGTTAAAAGAGTCATAATTATATGAGTTACATTACTTATCAACCACCAAATATATAATAAGCATTTCTTTAGGCATCAGGTTGTGGAAACTATCAATTATTACAGAGGTAAAGGTAATTTTTATTGTCTAGCCATAGGTCATAGCTACCTTCTGAAGAACAGAAAGAAACTAAATATAAATTAATAGCACATCAAAAGCATTTGAGAACACTAAAGAATGATGTTCTGAGTACACTTAATCAAGTTACTTATAAAACCAAGAAGACAGTACATGTCTCCTCTCTTTATTACTTATCATAGGATGAGAATGTTTCTATTTTCCCAGTTTAACTGTAGAAAAAGATTTACAGAAAATGCTAAAGAGCAAAAACATAAAATAAGTAAAAAATGAGCCTTCATGGGCAAGGCAATCCTAATAGGCTCTCCTAAGAATGGCTGCTGCTAGCTGGCAACTGAAGCTTGAGACACATATTGGAAATGGAAAATCAGGGACAGGATGAGGTGAGCCAAGTGGCCAAAACATGGCTTGGCAGGAGGGCCAAAATATAGAGATAGGAAAATGAAAAATACATAGGCATGTGCTGCAATAGTATGGATCCCTACACAAATAGCCTCCTCAATGTCTATGAAGTTGCCAATGGACTCTTAAGAAATGCAATGGCCGGGCGCGGTGGCTCAAGCCTGTAATCCCAGCACTTTGGGAGGCCGAGACGGGCGGATCACGAGGTCAGCAGATCGAGACCATCCTGGCTAACCCAGTGAAACCCCGTCTCTACTAAAAAATACAAAAAAAAAAAAAACTAGCCGGGCGAGGTGGCGGGTGCCTGTAGTCCCAGCTACTCGGGAGGCTGAGGCAGGAGAATGGCGTAAACCTGGGAGGCGGAGCTTGCAGTGAGCTGAGATCCGGCCACTGCACTCCAGCCTGGGTGACAGAGCGAGACTCCGTCTCAAAAAAAAAAAAAAAAAAAAGAAATGCAATGACCTCACCCCATGGATCTGATCACACACCTCACTAGCACAGCAACTCTGGATACTCTGTGGTCACTGTCACCCATACCTGCACTGACAGTCGTTTCCTAGCAATCTCTCTCTTATTGTCTATCCCATCCAACTTGTGGTTCCCCAGTTGCCTGTGACTGGCAAAGGATTTAATGTGCTAGATTAAAATACAAGTGCCATGAAAGCAGAAATTTCTGTTTTCCTTACAGTAGTTCTATGACCTGGGCCTACCAAGGTACCTACCATGTAATATGTACCCAATATTTATTTGCCAAATTAATATCAGTATAGAAATTTATATTTCTATCTTAGGTGGATGACATCAACCCCTTAACAGATAATACTGGGAGTAGATACATCAATATTATTATTATTTTTTTGAGACAGGGCCTCACTCTGTCACCCATGCTGGAAGGCAGTGGCACAATCACAGCTCACTACAACCTCTATCTCCCAGGCTCAAGCCATCCTCCTACCTTAGCCTCCCCAGTAGCTAGGACCATAGGTGCATGTCACCATGCCCAGCTAATTAAAATAATTTTATTTTTGGTAGAGACAGGGTCCCATTATGTGGTCCAGGCTGGTTTCAAACTCCTGGGCTCAAGCAACCTCCTTACCTCAGCCTTGCAAAGTGCTGAGATTACAGGTATGAGCCAACTCTTTCATAGATAATATGTTTTTAATATAGGGCTTGGAGGATGCCATGAGGAAAATAAATTATTGGAACTAAGGAAGGAAAGTTTCACATAGATATTAAGGTAAAACACAGTTTGAGATTCTGAATCATTATCCTGAAGGGCACTATATAAGTATACCAATGATTGGACAGTTAATCATAATACATGGAAACAGAATAAAGGCACATATTAAAATAGCACTTAAGAAAAAAAATTACAGACACAGTATGAAAAATAACTTTGAAAGATGTAGAGACTGCAGGAGACAAATCCTCCAGACTCTGGTCTAAGGCCTAGCATACAGAATACTCCTGTGTTACTGTATATATGAGTAAATTAGAGAATAGCAAACAAATTAATGATCATTTTCTCTAAAATCTCCTCATAGCTAAAAACTCAAACTGCCTTTTCCACAGAATATACATATAGACAATTTCCATACTGGCAGTTTGCATATAACAATAATAAATATTTAAAAATCAATTACACGTAATCAAATAAATTATAAGATTCACCCAAATCATTGAGGAAAAACTTAGGAAGTCTCCATAATTTTGCAAAAAGGTAAAATTTATCAAATATGTAAACAGAAACTTGGCAACAAAGTGTTAAAGACAGAATTTGGCATTATAATTCAATTTCATTTCCATACCACTTTCTAAGTTATAACTTCTAGGACTAATAGCTTTGGATATGTTTTACTACTTAGTGGGGATGGGGGGTGGGGGTGTACAAAAACTGCTACCTTTTAAATTCCAGGAACTTGTAAATAAAGATTCAAGGAAACGTTTTATTTTCCCTCTTATACAGTTTTCAGGACAAAAGGGTAATAATAATGTTCTATTAAATTGCCTTAACCTCTGATCTTGGTTTTAAATTAATTTCAGGGGCCTATATCAGAGCAGATGTAGGTAAATCTGATAATTTTCTAAAGTGCCACCAAAAATATACAAACAATTTAAAAAGATAACTACTAAAGAGTATATACTCCCCTAAGATTTAAATTGTTTTCCACAAATAAACTGAAATATCCTTTACAGAAAAAAGTTAATTTGCTAAGCTTTTAAATTAGCATGCCATTTACCGCATGCCTAAGAAAAGGGCATAACTAACAAGAACAATTATTTCACAGACTGAGAAGAGGAACTGTTTTGATATTGTCTAAGTTCTTCATCTCTCAATGTTAACAAAATACCTATGAAGAGAGACTTTCCCCCTAATCTAACCCATAGCACACAAGCATGAAGAGAAGTTTAAAATAAAATAACCTCTGAGGCAAAGTTTACCAGAAGAGTTTAGTAAAAGTACCAAAATAGCTGAACTTCAATCTGAGTGGGAAGAAAAAAATTACAGGCTTGACAAACAACCTCTACTTATTACAAGCCTGCACCCTTTACTTTCTTACCTCATTCACCACTAACAAAAAGTTGGGAGCTATAATGCCTGCAAAGTACAGCATACTAACTCTACTCTCATATGCAGAGCTCCTGAGAGAAATTTTTCAACGTATTAAAAAAGCTCCTTAATGTGGATAGAGTACTTCGCAGACCATAACAATATGTTACTGTTTGTACCTTCATGACTAAGCTGGTTCAAACTTAATAAATCCAATATAATAGTCCTTAAATGGCAGTGTCTTTACCACACTTTGTATAAAAGCCCAACATTAACATATTTACAGTGCAGGCCTTCTAAATGAAGGGGAATGGTCACCTTCTGCACAATCAATAACAGGACCCTGAACAGCTGGGAATAACAATTCTTCTCCAAAACAGTCCCTATTAATTTGTTATAATGATCAATTTATCAATATGTGGCATCTTGTAGGGTGCTAGTCAAACCCCCAAAACAAGTGTGGATTTGATTATTATTAGAAAGACTAGTGACCACTCTGAAACAGAACCACAGACTTTTAGCAGAACCACAAACTTTGGACACTGCAGAGTTTCATATTTCCATGAATTACCTGAACCAACTGAAAGCCATTGCAGACAGTGTCCAGTATTCCTGCCTGGGCCCCTGTTTTTCTGGGTGCTGCTTTCTTTCTTGCTGGTATGAATTTCAGGGAGTACTTCTTATATAGCATTTCGCTCTCCTGGGCAGAAAGAGGAGCCTCCACTTCCTCTTTAGATGCAATATTACATTCTCCTGAATCATATTGTGTCAAAAGTGTCACATTTTCTACTACGTTGGTGCTACCACAATCTACATCACTCTCCCCTAGATCTGTGTGAGACAGATCTAAATCTTGAGGGTAATCCTTCAAGAGTTCCCTACTTTGTGCTGTGATCTGGGATTCTCCTGGTCTGTATGTTTTGTCCTCTTCTCCAAGGTTAAAAATATGTTCATTTTCTCTATTTCTTGGCATAATTAATGGGTCACACTTCACAGGGCTCTCTTGCAAATTATTCCGCAGGCAACAATTTTCATCGTGGATTTCCCTTTGACCATTTACACATTTTGCTTCCTCTAGTGGAGAAACATCATGTAAAATCATTTTGAAATTTTCATCAGGGTGGGCACTTTGACATGAAAGCAGTGGGATTTTCTGTTCGCTAATGGAATTAACAGAAAAAAAAGGTCTGTATTGGTCTGTTACATGAATATCTTCAGCAGAAGACAAACTTCTAATTCGTGACTGGTCTCCAGTTAAAATGCCCTGTTTTTCTTCCCTCTCTGCTGGAGGGCTACATAAACCAGAGTCATCCTCCTCCGAAGTGAGAGAATTAGTACCCCATCTGCACTTGCTGGCCTTGGTAACAGCATCTGACATATCAGTAGGTTCAACAAAAGAGCTTTCACTTTTGTTTGCATAATCCAGAAAATTGGTCGGGACAAACATTCGCCATGACCGTCTATGCTCTTTCTTTTCTGCATGAGATTTGGCTTTAGGTAATCCTGTGGTTCGAATGATATCACTATTTAGTTTGAGTGCATCAAAGATCATCTTTTCGTCTAGTTTGTTAGCTTCCCGACCTCTCAGCTCAAATACACTGGAAGAAGTAAGGGCACCATTAGAGCATAAAGAACTAACATCCAGTGTTCTGTGACTGTAGGGTAAAGTTCGATCTGTAAAATGCCTGGAAGATAGACTACCTTTTGAACCAGAGTCTATCTGTTCATTTAGTCTAACAGTATCATAGATTGACCGCTGTGGGACATAACAGTCTTCGATATTTAGGTCCTCCTCTTCTTCACCCTTCCCTACACATGGGGGATTCTGACGTAAACAGTCTGGTCTGCTGAGTGGCTTCCCCATTTTGCAGATAGTTAAAACAAATATTGCAGCTCTTGACACAGATAATAAGAAATAAGATAAAGCATCTTTCAAGAAAGTATACTTCTGAACAGAGCTATGAAGTGTCTTCAGCATAAAGACACATGCTCACATAATATATGTCATAATATATGAGGTGTTTAAGGTCATCAGCAGTGCATCAGCAAAAATGCAATTATCCTTTTACCTGGTTGATTTTAGGATGATTCTAAACAATAAAGTGCATCAGTAACAGAGAACAAAAAATCTCCTTTGTCCACCTTTCCCAGCTCCCAAAGTTCCCGTTCACACACTCCAAAATACAGAAAATAAACAAACACACACTTAACAGTGGCTCAAACTCTCAGAACATTCCATTGTCAGTCCATTTCCCTTTTTAGTCTGATATTTCCAGATTAAAATTTCCAAATGAGCAAGCATTTTAACAGGCTGAATGTTAATTTCGGCAGAGCTCTGGTTAACTGTAATCCACTTAAAGATGGCTTGCAGAACTCCACCATTCTAGTAAATAAACCATGCTCCAGAAATTTAAAAGACAAACACAGGGACCTGGTATTGTTCACATCAAGGCAAAGAGCAAATCTTCAGAGAAAACTAAGTCTAACGTTATGAGAAAGTTACATTTTTCTTTTACTTTTTTTTTTGGAGGGGGGAGTAGCTATAAATAAACTTGATTGAAAAGGCAGGTTTTCTTCCTGTTTTAAGCTTCTTCAATGCTATTCAGAACTACTCAAAGGAAGAAAAAAAACACCAGACATTTAGACACCCAGGGCAGTACAATCCAGCAACCGTTTAAAGTAAACAGAAAGTATGGTGTACTATTAAGCTTTAAAAAAAAAAAAAAGCCATTTCCAAAGATTCTTATCTGGTCCTCCTTAGGAAGGCTTATTCCACCTGAGGCAATTGCAGCAACGAAGAGCTCCGCGGCTTCCTCTAAGGCACAGGCAGCGTAATTCACATTCAGCAGAAAACCCAGGGACTACACTAGCCTTTGAAACTGAACCAAGTTCTGTGGCCACAGTGTGGCCTTCATTTCAGCTGGGGCTAGAGAGAGACGGCGGCGGTGGAGGCAGCAGAAAGAGAACTCCGCAAGGGAGCTCCGGCGCTGTCCGCGGCTCTTCAGGGCAGCGCGGTGCCGGGCAGGCATCCTCTCCAGCCAGGGCTCTTGCAGCAACGCCCTCTCTCTTCAGGCACCATCTGCTGCGTCCCTGGGCCTGCCAGGCGTTCCGGAGCCGCAGCTCTCTACCACTTCGGTGCTACGCCCTCCCGTGACTTAACTTCGCAGTCATCTTTCCTCTGACTCTTCGCTTCTTCCCGGGAGTCGGCGAGCGGTTTCAGTGGGAGGTACCTCGAAGCCGAGAGGCTGCAATGCAACAGCTTGTGGTGACATCAGCGCAAAGCAGGCCGAGTCCGGCGACTGGGGAGAGGGGCAGCTCGGGTTCAAAGACCGCGGAAACCCGGCCGACTACTTCAAAATGGGAAGGGATCCGTAGTACTTGCGGAGGCAGAACCTGGCACTGGGAGATCCGCGAAGAAATTATTTTGTGAAAGTCCGCAGACCGCACTCATTTGAATACTAAATGGGAAAAGGGGGGCTACATAGGTCCTTATCCTTCAGTTGAAACCACACTTTTACACTGAAGAATCTGATGCTTCAGCAGCATCTGCGATGCAAAGTGCAGATCACTTTGAAGTTGAGAGTGTTTTGCCGTTCCTTTTTGAAGCCCAAGTTCAAATCTAACTGTTCTCCAGAGTAAAGTATTCCTACCAGTGAGGGGCTCTCAGCACTGCTAACATAAATATTAGTAGTTACTAATTACCATACAGTACTCTTGAGGTTAACACAAGGCCCAAGAGTGGTACTCACTGACTCCAGATATTTATTTTAATAAACAAAATCACCTCCACAGATTTTTATCTACTGAACACCCTTTTAAAAATACTGTTTGAAAATAAATGCAGCAAGCCAACTCTTAGTCTTTGTAGGAAAATTAATAGTTTTATTTAAATAAAATCTAAACATTCTCTATTTTACAAAATAAGAAACATCGTCAGAGTATCAGAGTTACAAATGAAGTGGTCTTTCTTCAGTCTCACAAAATAATCATTTGAACATGAACAAAACTGTGCTCACTCCAAATGAAGAAGGCAGTTCTAGTAAGACTTTATACTTTCTTTGTTAATTTTACAGAAAAGATGTGGAGGAAACTTTTGTGCCTTTAATGAGAAAACATTATCTCAATATTCATTCTATAAACCTGAGTTGAATCTTTAAAAAAAAACAAAAACAAAAAACCTTTTCATAATGAAAACTCTATTGGTAACTCATCCATTCAACAACTATTAGATTATTAGATGCAACTCAGTATGTGGCCATCATTGACTATATATATGACTATCTATAAAGAAAAAGAGAGAATTAAAAATATCCATCAACATCACAATATCAGTGGCAATTTTTCATGTTCAAGACGTGAAATATTTCAACAAGCACCTGATTCTGTGGTGTTGAAGCACACAGGCTGTAATAAGGCACTGATAAGAGAAAGAAAAATGGTCTCATAGTTACCAGGCTTGAACAGTGGATTGGGCACGAGGCTGGGAAATAGTAGAGACCAAGAGTCTTACTCCCAACTGCAGCTCTCTTGATATGTAAGCCTAGAAAACTACTTATTCATGGCAATATGAGTAATAAAGTTTCTTTGAAATCTGTATGAGTGCCTTTGTCTAAACACTCTAAGATCCTTACAGAACTTTTCATAATAAAGAATGGCTCTAATTCAGTCCACCTTAGACTCTAACTCTGAATCATCAGCACAATATTATTCTAGGCTTATGAAAAGCTAAGAGGAGCAACACATAACCTCACATTTGAGGTGGGTAGTACATTTTAAAACTGCACAGATAATTCATTCATAAATTAAATGATTCAAAAAATAGTGCTCACTGTCTGCCAAAGAACATGGTAAGCACTGGAAAAATGATGTTGTGAAGACACAGCCACCACTGTCTTTACACCACTTACACTAGGGGAATGTGAATGAGAAAATGGCCATGACACAGTTTGGAAGTAAACAGTGCTAAGGGAAAATATTTCCTAGTTAATTATGTTCAAGTATATACCATTTATTTAACATCGAAATTCCTTTTTTATTGAACTGATTTTTATATTGATTAAAATTTGTGACAATAATTTACATATATCTTTGTTACTTGAAATCACATTCCAAAGTCTTACCTGGATGACATGTAAGAGCTGATATATAGAGCAGAACCGGAGTGGTTTATTTTTCCCCCAAAATTTGGTTTAGACAGCTACTATAAATGTGATCGTCTCTAATGTTAATAAAATCAAGATATACTAAACCATGTTAAATATTAATCATGACATCTAGATCCCTCACATTTTCTTTTTTTCTGAGACAGGGTCTTGCTCTGTCGCCCAGGCTGAAATGCAGTGGCGTGATCACAGTTCACTGCAGCCTTGACCTCTTGGGCTCATGTGATCCTCCTGTCTCAGCCTCCCAGGTACAGGTGTGCACCACTACACCTGGCTAATTTAAAAAACTTTTTGTGGAGATGGCGTCTCACTCTGTTGCCCAGGATGGTCCTGAACAGCTGGACTCAAGCAGTCCTCCTGCCTTGGTCTCCCAAAGTGCTGGGATTACAGGCATGAGTCACTGTGCTCAGCCCCCTCACATTTTCATAATGAGAGAAATACATAATAAGGTAAGTAAAGCTTTCCTGAAAAATAGCATACACTATTATTTCATAAATCATAATGCTGTTTTCAAAATGTAGCTTTACTTACTTTATGTAGCCTACTAGATATAATCCAGCTAAACTATCTACTAAACCAGATGATTTCAGAAAAGTACACACTACTAACTGAATTATAAGCAAAACAGTAACATTTTCTCATTTTATATTCCTAAAGTTTAATTAAATCTTTTAAAAGGAAAATCCCTGAAAAATCTTCCCACTAAGTGCAACAATGTACATCATAGAAAAGTTTTATCATTCACATTTATTATTATTATTTATATATTATTTACTCATAGAAAAGAGCAATTTTATCAGCTGAAACATGGAGGTTTTAGGCTTGAAGGATTGGAGTTATTAAGTTCAATGCACAGTAAGTGACAAATATCTACGTAAGTAAATGCACTATTATCCATGAAATAACTCTTGGCCTGATAGCTCTTGAAATCAGGATTAGAAGTCAAACAAGGGATATGCGTTTTGTGCTGCAAGTACAAAAACAGGCATTAAGAGCAACAATTGTTCTTTCTAAAACAATACGCCATTAGCTAATGAAAACTGAAAGCATACTATATTTTGAGTTTTCAAACTATTAAATTTCTTCACATAAAGGGCTAAAGGTTTCCAAAGATATACATCATATGAATGGGCAATAACTACTTATTTCCTGGGAATATAGTTTATATTTAGAGGAAAGTAGAATGTTCTGACCCTAAAGTAAACCAATTTAAAAACAAGAGTTCACGGACTGATCTTGACAGGAGTTTATCTTGATGTGAACCTTAGTTAATATCTTTAATGAGCACTTGCTCTTCTTCCTTAAGTCACAACAATACTAAGACTATGCCTTTCCCATATCTTCAATGAGGTTTTCTGGTAACAGTGAAAAAAAATTCTATGTAACAGAAGATGATTCTATATATAAATCTTATTAATTGAAATATATACATATTTCACATATTTTATATATATATATGTAATGTCAAAAAGTTCATTTAAAGAAAAGCTATCCAGCAAGCAGAAGCAACTAACATGTTAATGGCCCTATTCAATTTTCTTCAGAGAAACAAAAACCAAACAAAATCTGGAAATACTTTTCATATTAAAATATTGACAAAAGAAATTAAGCTTGAAATGAAGATAACTGGAGATATGTGAGAACAGGATCTGTGAGCACAGACATTTTCTTGTTGTATCCAGTTCTTGAGCAGCTCCAGTTATTAATGAATGATTAGAGACCTAGATAAACATTTACCAGTCAAATGTTCTTTTCAAGAAACCAGTGTATAATTTCATAACAAGGCAAATTCTTCTCTGTCTCTCTCTCTCTCCCACATACCTTTAGGCAACTTTCCATATTAATAAAATACATTACGAAGGTCTTCTTTTATCAAAGGAGGGCCTATAATAATGATAGTAGATACCACAGTTTGGCTCTTTTGTTGGATCACTCTAAAATGGTGATACAGGTTTATCAAGGTAAAAGCAAAACAAAATAACAAATACCAAAAAATCCGACATTATAAAATCTCTGGCTGGAACTGCCTTCAGAACAACCAACTTTATTAATTCCTCAATCTTAAATGAAAGAATAAAAATTAAGAGGAGCTCTGTGACATAAAGGGTCGTAGCATTAGTTAGCGGCAAAACTGAAAAGAGAACCCATGTTGCAAAGTTCCCTTTTGACAGCCCTTTCTGAGAAGTATGGTATATTCCTTGTATTATGTGAAAAAGAAGGCATCCACCTGTTATGCCTAGTTTGTGTGGATAAGAATATGAGGTGTTAATAATACCACACAGCAGATCAGCTCCACCTCTTCATAGCTAGGTGTGGTCTCTGCCTCAGTAAGACTTCTCTCTTGACCAGTATATGCAGTATTCTTTCTTCCTAAAATTGTTAAATGCCACTTTGCTGGTTTTAACAATAAACACGTTAGGTTTATTAAATAATGTGACCTTCCTATAAAAGTCATGCATCAAGTTACAGTGTCTATAGTAGAAATATTTTCACCATTAAAAATACCAGAGGAAGGTAACAGGCAACCCCTTTGCTAATATAGCTTCATTAACAAAAATCCAATCTATTAAGGAATTTTCCCTAACAAAAACCTCTTCTGCAAAAGCTTTATCTAATTTCCCCACTCTCAATAAAAATGGAGAATAATTTGTCAGTGACCTCTATATAACAATATGAACACTTTAAAAGTACTATTAAAGCATTTTTTGGACAGTTTGATTTTCAATAAGGTGACATCAGAGGTTGTTTTTGGATCACTTGATAAATACCATAATAAGAATTTGTGCTTAAACTGCCTGTCTTCCTTAGCCCCATGCTACTTGGCATTTTAGTTTACCGAATATTAAAATAATGATATCTGGGTTAAACAATGCCTTCACCTGGACCAAACAAAATTCATTACAGTATAATTAGGCATATGTTCTGTTCTTTGTCTCTGGTTTCAACTTCACTTAAAAATCCTCTGCTCCATGTAATTCTATGTCCATTTGAAAATAAAAAGACGTATTCAGAGAGACTTGTACTGGAGATGTAGTCATTTGTGGCGACAAAATGAATTACAATTGGGACAGCAACACAGTGGCCAGAAATAAACTGTAAGCAGGTTCTGAGGTAAGGCATTTTTCACAATGGTCTAGATCAGGGGTATCCAATCTTTTGGCTTCTCTGGGCCACACTGGAAGAAGAAGAGTTGTTTTAGGCCACCCATAAAATACACTAACAGTAATGACAGCTGATGACCTTAAAAAATGGCAAAAAAAAATCTCATAATGTTATTTAGGAAAGTCTATGAATTTGTGTTGGGCCACATTCAAAACCATCCTGGGCCACAGGTGGGCCGTGGGCCATGGGTTGGACAAGCTTGGCCTAGATAGAGGTGGGGAGGGTACAGATTTAGCTAGGACTCATTAAAGCATCAAGTTTCTTTGATTTTCATTGAAATTAAATCATTCAATATGGTGATAATGGTTACTTCATAATGATCAGAAGACCTGATTGGCTGTTCATCACATAATAGGAATTACTGGGATGCATTCCTTGTATACAGTCAGTTACATATGTCTTTGATAAATAATAATGTGGAAATATTAATGTTACTTAATAATGTGGTTTAGATTTGAAGATAATCTTGAGCTAGGAGTCTTCAGATAGGAGGTAGGGATAGAGGGAACACCAAAGAGGTTTCTTTCTTCTTGCCTGGAGACAAACAGAATCGCTCTGCTATTCATTCCAGCAATTTATAACAGTGTGCATAGAATTTAACTGTCATAGAGAAGTGTAAGTGGAAAATGGTACTCTAACTTACCAACAGTGTAGAAAACACCTCACCCTTCAGACATGTTAGTCCAATGACTAGTACTTAGAAGTAGAAAAACTTATGAACAACAGAACTTATATATAATCAAAATAGTTTTAAAATGTCAAGCTAACTAACATAAAAGATAACACCAATCTATTTTCAGAATCTCAGAATAGTTTTCACTGAGTGAGTTAGGACATTTGGTTTAGAATAGCATTTGCTTTAAGTATTATGTTTGGGTTGATATCTTAAACATGAATGAATGAATTTTGTCCCTGTCTTTATAAGAAAACCTCAAGTAACTATTAACAGCTATTTCTTAAACTATAGAAAGAAAAACAGAATCGGGGAAGTCTATCAAACCTGCTTTAAATCCTCTATTATGGGCCCAGTGAATATGAGGCACCCCCTGCTGAGTGACTGGGTAATAGCTTTTATTCTCTGTTCTGCTCAGAAGGCAGTTTATTTTGCACTAAGAAAAACTATTATAGGATTTTATCTGTGACGTTAGGTTAAACTAAAGCTACCAGATAGATTAATGTCAAACTAGATTGTATTTCAAAGTCAATAAGGGGGACAGACTCAGTCCTTCACTTCTTTTCTGTTTTACTTTTAGGAATTATAACTAGCTTTTCACTCAATACAAATCATTCCATTTAAAAAATTTTAAAAACTTTCTAAAAATTATGTTAAAACTAATGTTTAACAAAAGTCTAAGGCCCAACAGAAACTAAATTAAGTACTGAACTGTAAACAAGTCAATTTACTACTTTAACCAAGAAAGAATCACTAAAACAATGAAATGTTTGGCTCCATCTCAGTAGCAGCAGTAGTGGTGATCACTGGAACCACTACCATCAACATCGTCATTATCATCATCACCCTTATCATACCACAGCACCTACATAACATCAGTTTCTAAGACTGTTTTACATGTTTATCTCACATTTCTCATAGCAGCTAGTTTTATAGAACATGTTCCTTAAGTGGGTGTTCTTGGTATTTTGGATTAAAATGAACAATGGCTGGCTATTCAGGCTGTCTAAATTAGGCTACAGCAAAGATAAGAAAATTCCCCAGAGAAAATACTAGATGTGAAACATGGGTGACAAATAAAGTTTACACAAAGCACTGCATCATTTTCATCAAAAGAATCAGGTTCTGACACCATCTGTGTGACCTTGGACAAGTCACTTAACCTCCTTGGGCCTAGGCTTCTTTATAATAAGATGGAGAATAGTAACAGCATCTACCTCTCATGACTGTTAACAGGATTAAAGACAAATTAAAGTAGGGCTTGACACATAGTAAGCCCATAATAAATTGATTTATTGATTATTATAATTACTATTTTTAAAGAATACACACACACATACACAGATAAACAGAATTAGTGGTTGTGTGAGCTACCATAATCATATTCTTGTTCTTTTTAACCTATGGCACTGGAATATACTAAATGCAGAGTACTGGTCTACTTGAAAACTTTTTTTTTTAAGTCACTGGGTTTCAAGATACTGAAAGTATGCCATGATGTTCTTTATTGCTGAATTTCAATAAAATCAATCAACTCTTTCCAAATAATCTGAAAGCAAACAAACACAGCATGCTACATGGTTTATTTTAGGAGAAATTATCACTCTATATTTCTTCACAATCAAATAAGACAATCACTGTAGCTATTAATGGTAATGTTTGGGGTTTTCAGTTTGCAAAACACTTTCAGTGCAATGGTGAGAAAGCTCCTCCTATCTCTTGCTTTTTCTTACTTTCAATTCTCCACATGAAGAGCCACAGTTTTCACTGTACTTGGGAAGACCAAAGGGGAGGCACCCACAAGTAGCAGCACCAGTACTATTACTTTTGTTCACTGTCTTACAAGTAGTTAGAAGCAGCAAAGAGAAATGAAGGTCTTTTTTTTCTAAACAAATGCACAGGAAACCGAATGAAATGTTTCACAATTTAACCACTTAATGTGGTTAAATTTCATTAGTATAAACACTGCTTGATTACTGTCATTTAATCTTTAAGGTGCTGACAGGGTTCTATAGAGAATTCCAAACTTACTGACAAAGGAAGAGTTGCTCCCAAGATCTCTCCCAGTCTTTGATGAAGCAATTGCCACAGAACTATGCTTTTCTAATAGAGGATTCTCTCATATGAAATCTTCATTTTGCAAATCAGAAATATAAAATTTTGACAGAGCAATGAAGGAGGTCAAGTCAACAATAAGAATGTTTCTTTCACCTTCAAGAATCAAGAACTAAATACAGAATCACAGATTTGTGAGCCCTGAAGGAACTGGGCTTCAAAGGCGTTTAATAAACTGCAAATAATCATAATAGTAACAACAATACAAAGAAAAAGAAGGTATTTTTCAAGACTCAGTCATCTAAATAATGTTATCGAAGACAAGCAAATGAAAGAGTATGTCAAATATAACTGCATAGAATTTGGAAGTCCATTTGATTCATACCCATTTCTCAAAGAAAATAATTTATGGTTTTATAAACTGTTATTTGGTCTTAGTTTATTCTTTATGCACTAATGGTGCAATATATCTTTGCCAGTAAAACACATCTCATAAATATAACAGGAGCCGTGAAACCTTAAAGGTTTATATCAGCCCCATATAGAAAATCGCTTGCTATTTAGGACCCTTTGTTTCCAGGGATGAACCTATCTTTGTCCCCTATACAGATGTGACTTCTGTTCTCACTATCATAAATAAGGCCAAATCCAATGTCATGGAAACTGGCCCCCCATTTTTATCAAATGTTTCATTCATTAAGTGTCACCGATCACTGTTGAGTGGCAGTTATTTCTTGGCACTGAGGAGCTTATATTATGCAATAAAAAAAAAATTCACCTCTAATCCTCTGGGGCATGAGCCTAAGATCTTTGTGTAATGAAACAGATTGCAACATGGAACTCCATATTGCCTTTAAAAATATGAGCTTTTAGAAGAAAAATGTCTGTGGAAGAAATTAAATTAAGAAGGATGAGAAGACAGTTATAAAAAGAAAGGGCAGAAAAGACGGTAATTTACCACTGAAGAAAATGCTGGGAGATAAACATCTGCAATAGAGTTCAAACCACAGCCCCAGTCACCACGGATGGCAATTGTGAATGACTTCAGAAATGGACCCTATGATGTCAGTTCCTGGCTTGCTTGGAACTTTGCCAAGCACCCTTTGATCTGATTTTATCTCAGGCCTTATTCCACAAAGGCCCAAATCACCAGTAGCCTTGTAACTGCCCTACCTGTCTGGGTGTTACTTCCATATATGCTCATTCCGGCTCAAATATTGTATGACAATCATTATTAGAAGGTTCTACGAAATAGGCAATCTCCTTTCTGTACAAATTAGAAACTTCATTGACAATAAAAACACTTCGTAAAAATGGACAGTTCCCTACCTTGAACACCTCAAGCTGCTGATTAATTGTCTCCGTTTCCATGCCAACAGGACCTTGTGACTCTTCATGTTCTTCGGCTTTCTGGAGCAGAATAGAGAATTCTTTCAATTTGCTGTAAAATTCTTCAAGACGCTTAATTGTCCCTTCAACCTGCTCTTCTCTGGCTTGGGCTCGGTCCAGTAACTTGTTGCATTGTTTGCTTAAGGCCTCCAAGTCCCTTTTGATTCCAACAAGGTCAGGAGAGGTTTCTTCTGTGGCTAACATCATCTTGCAGGTTTTATTGGCATTGTCGTTGCTTGCTATGAGGGCTTCTAGTTTCTTTAGAAAGGCTTTTATAGTTTCCTTTTGCTTTTGCAATGTTTCTGCATCTCTCCCCACTGGAGCCATGCTATCCAGTTCATCATCAAACTCTGCAAACTGAGAAAACATTTCTCGAATGGTATTCTGGAAATGCCCAATGCCCTGAAGCTTGGTTTCTAAGAAAGAACACTTTTCATCAACCTGCTGACTTAGTGCACTATGCTCTTGAGCTATGGTTTCCGCTTGTAATAAAACATCAGAGGTTCCCTTTGAGTCTGAGGCCTCTACCACAAGGTCCTGTGCAAGTCTTTTAGCCAAATCTACCTGATGCTTCAAGGCCTGAAGTGATTTCTGCTGAGTCTGCAACATGGTCAGGTATTTGTTACTGTAAGCCTGGGGTCCCAGGGAATCATGGATATCTAGCTGCTCCTTTGCACAGTGAAGCTGCCTTTTAGATTCTTTGGAAACTTCTTGAAATTCTTTAAACTTCTGAGCCATGTTCTCTAGAGAGAATTTCTTACTGTGAAGTTGTTCAGTGACCATGTCCACCTTCTGGATCAGTGACTTATTCTCATCTGTAACAACTTCTTTATCTATCTCACAGACACTGAGCAAGCTATTGGCTGTGTTGTTCAGTAATTCTACCATACCAAAGTGTTGGTCCATTTCCTTCTGCAGAGACTTTAACTTGGCAATAGAATTCTCTCCTTCAGCAGGATCCAAGCAAAATTTTATTTCCTCCAGGTTGTTTTGGCATTTGTCTATCCATGGCCGGAGAGTCTCTACTTGCTCTTTATACTTAAGGGCTTTTTCCAATGAATCTTTTAACTTGTGTTCTCTTTCTTTCACCTGCTTATTAAATGTATCCCAACTGGTTTTAATTGTATTAAGCTGTAACTGTAAGGCTGCCTTCTCAGACCCTTGTGTTTTTAATAACAGATTTTCACCTTCTGCAATGGTTTTTTCATAAATATGAGACTGAGCAGTCAAAGTTTTACTAAAGCCTTTATGATCTTTAATTAATGACTCCAAGACATTGAGTTTGGCGGATATTGGATGAGACTTGTTTTGCTCTTCTTTCTTTGTATCTAGCCAAGCCTGAAAATCTCTAGACATTTGCTGAAATTGATGAGAGCTTGCACAGGCTGACTGAAGGTGCTGGACATGACTCTCTAGAAATAAAATTACAAGATATGTTTATTTTATATCAAAATGTTAATTTAATCTATGAAAAGCCAAAATAAAAATCTCTGAATATATAGAATTGTTGAAAAGCAAGGGCTTTTAGCATTGACTATAAGAACTACAAGTGAACTTAAGATATTGACAAAGGGGAAAAGAGGTAAGAGGTAGGCACAAGAAAATACACAATCAAGAAAAGATGCAGGAGACAGATGAGAGGGGAAAACAAAGAATAAGGAAATAAGTAAAAATGCGTCAAGGTGCAGGGAGTGGCCACGCCACACATCATCTGCTGTGCTGGTGTCTTCTCTATTCTAGTATGGAGAAGTGATGACGGCCAAGTTCTCAATTATGTTGATAAATAATCCATCTGTTATCAAATATGACTTTTTCTCATCTATGACTTTTTTTTTTTTTCTTTTTTTTTGAGGCAGAGTCTCACTCTGTCGCCCAGGCTGGTGTGTAGTGGCGCGATCTCGGCTCACTGCAAGCTCCGCCTCCTGGGTTCACGCCATTCTCCTGCCTCAGCCTCCCGAGTAGCTGGGACTACAGGCACCTGCCACCACGCCTGGCTAACTTTTTGTATTGTTAGTAGAGATGGGTTTTCACTGTGTTAGCCGGGATGGTCTCGATCTCCTGACCTTGTGATCCCCCGCCTCGGCCTCCCAAAGTGCTGGGATTACAGGCGTGAGCCACTGTGCCTGGCCATGTCTATGACTTTTACATATTATGGAGGCAACATAATGTAGCACATAAAAACTACATGAGTTTGTATCTTGGTTTAACCTCTTCAGAGTTGGAAGACCCCAGGCAAATGATTAAACCTCTAAGCCTAATTTCTACCACTGTGAATTGACAATATTAATGGTAGGTGCTGTACAGATTATAGTACATGTAAAGTTCTTAGTTTAATACCTATCACATAAAAGTGTTCATACCATTAAGAATAATAATGATAATAGCTGATATTTACTATTGTTAATATCATGTCAAACAAAGGAATAAGTCTGAAACAGTTGCTGTGATCAGTAAATCCAATCAATTAAAAAGCATAACTTGAGTATTTACTAGGTGCAAAAAACTAGAAACTTTTCAAACAGAACAAACTTAACAACAAAATGTGCCTTTCTTCATCAGGGCTTTCTGAATTCTGATAACTCACTGCTACCTCTGACAAATATCAACACATCTGCCACAGAATTATAGCCACAGTGAGAGAGGAAAATAGTGACAAATGCCTCTCTTTGACACATTTCTCTAGAAAAGTTTTCTATGACCGCATAGATAAAGTAACAGCAGATGAGAAGATGATGCCAAGCCTTTTACTAACTATTCATGTTTTTTTTCTGGCAAAATAAGACTGTCATACAGCAAAAAACATTTACATCTTTTAAAAACCAGTTTGGGGTACCTGAAATTTTAATAGGCCTTCAGGAAGTCAATTTTGCCAACAGATTATATGTGTGGAATGACCCTAATATTACATATGCCTAGGAATACAAAACTGCTCTCTGAGCTCCTATATTCATCCTCCTCTTCACTGATGTTAACAGCGGGGCAGAGTCTCTTTGGGGTCCTGGATTATTGGCAACATCTTGGAAATAAGCAATATATGACATCTATTTCTGACCAGGAAATACATGTATTAAAAGTAGACAAACCTGCTTTCTGTTCAATATCCTTAAATGATTTTAAGATGCCTTCTAGCTGCCTACTAAGTTCTGCTTTCAAGTACTCTTCTTTAACCAGTGCTGACAAATCCTCACAGAGTGCCTGGGCCACTTTTATCTGCTTCTTTTCCTGCTGTATTTCCTGCTTCATTTTTTGGGCTGTTTCCAACTGTTGGTTCATAGCGTCAGGGTGCGTGCTCACAGCCAGACTGCTGCTGAGTTTATTATCCAAGTCACTCAGTTTATCAGAAAGGCTTCTCAGCAGGCTTTGATACTGTGTGCTTTTAACAATGGCTTGGTCAATCCAGTCACATCTGTCACTCAATTGCCCTGTTAGGCTATCCCATTTTTGGGTCACAGCTGCCAGTTGCTCTTTCACAATCCCATGTAAAGAAGGGTCTTCTCCAGGTCTGCTCAGAATGCCCTGACCAGCTGCTGTGAGCTGTTCATATTGAGGTTTCCGAGTGGCGAATTCTTGCAGCAGAATCTAAGGTAACAAGGGTAAATAAACACAAGTTATCATATAATTGATTGTAGAAAACACAGATTTGGTGTCCACACAGACAGAAATGGTAATTATTTCTCTAGTTTCTGTTTTTTAGTTATTACTTTCCTACTTTTTACTTAAAGGGCAGTACAATTATCTTCAATCCAAAAAACTATGGTGCTTCACAGAGATATCCTGTCTAGACTAATCCTATCCCCTTAAAGGAAAAACCTGGACAAAATGAACAAAAATTCATGTGTGAATTTTCATATGAAAAGAGAAACACTGCTGTTAGACAAGTTCACACTGCACTCACACCAAATTTGTTTTTACCCATTCATGTTTTTGTCTTTGTAGGATTTTTGGAATACCCTATGGAATTTTATATTAAAGAAAACACACAGTGATAAAGGTGTTAGAATATATTAACTCATGATGCACTGATTTACAAAGGTTTTTGTAACATAAAATTTATTGATGTTTACAGTCTTCATTATAAAGGTTTTAGCCAACAAATCATGCTGCTCAGAATGTACAGACTCAACCTGACTCATAAAATGAATGATCCAAAAAATCTCATTCTTTTAGTATCATATTTTATCTATCTTTTATACTTTTATCTATATTTTATTTATCTGTCTATCTCTGGGAGACTACCAAGAGTAGAGGCAATTATTTCTCCCCAGATATTTACTTTTATCTTTTGTTTTTATTGTCTTTGGATTATGAACAGATATGAACTCAAACATCTGACTTTTACCAAAACTTATTTGAATTTTCAGCTTATAAAACAGCCTCCCTGCTCTAAAGCCAGTACTCATACATTAAAAAAACTAACTGAAACCACCACTGAGCTTCTGCTATTACACCTGACTATAAAAACATTAAACATTAAAAAATAAAACTCTTTTTTTGGATTTTTTTCCCTTGTGGATTTATCTGCTTTGTAACTAGACTCATCTAACTAAGACCCTGTGTTTCAGGGTTCCCTCTCTGCTTCCCTTATTCTTTGTCCTCTTCTTGTTCTCTCTGTCCCCCATCAGAACTCAACTGGATGAGTTTTACAAGTTTCATTATCTACTACCATAATCAAAATAAATAAAACCTCAAAGGAGTAATTTCTAAACAGTAAAAACTATATACTAGCCTCTCATAAAGATATTACTTAATTGCATTAATACTTCAAAGAAGGCCCTTTTAACAGGATCCGTACCACCCACAATATGACTGAAATAATCAGGAGACTTGGCCCATTCATGGGCTTCAAGGAGGCCTCTAAGATGCCTCATAGCTTTAGTTCTCTGGGGGATTCCCACTAATATCAGGACAGTATATTATGGGCATCTGAAACATTACACATATACTTCAAAGCAGTTAAATAAAACACCTACTGACCAAAGTTAATATATTTATAATGAAAACATTGGTCTCAGTAACTCAAATTGCTGTGCACGACAGACAGGTTATTAGGTAATACTCACCTGCACCTGCTGCCTTTGCGTGTTTAGCATATTTGGGTCAATTGACAAGGGCCCAAGAACACTGACCATAAGTTCTTTTTCCACAAGCCACTGTTTCAACTGGGCCTCTACAGTCTGGAACTGGGTTAGATTATTGGAGGATTCTTCCAGTTTTTGTTGTCTATCAATTGTTAATTGATTGAGTTCTTGCCACTTAGAATCTAAAAGAAAAAAAATGAAACTGGTGTTTGATTTTTTTTTTTTGCATTTAACATGACTATGTCTATGAGGACTGTATGATATGATTCAAAATGATATATAATGGCTATAATCCCATTTTTATGACTCTTGTTACATAGTTACTTAAAGGACTAACCTAAGATTTTATAGGTCTGATGGTTGTATGTTAACTGAAGTATAGGGAAAAAAATTGTGAATATGATTTTAGAAGATATTGTAGAATATGGAATATTCATTAAAGCAGACAGGATTCTAAGATCTCTTGTTCCTTCTATAAGTCCTATAGAGTGTGTTTATTAAACTATGACTTACTAAAACAATGAACAATAATCCTTTTAATATAAAATCTTCACTTATTCATTCTAGGCAAATTGCTCCCAAATTTGTATATCTATCCCATTATTCTTTCCCATTCAAATTACACACTAACAACCAGCTGCTGGAAAGTTCCAGTAGGAAGTCTCACCAATTAAACTCAACATTAAAAAATAAAACTCATTATATTCCTCTCAAAACTGGTGGACTTTTATGACTTTTAGATTTCTTTCAAAGGTTATCTCTTCTCCCATGTCATAAAGATGCAATAATTCAGAAAATCCTTTAATGAGCTTCCTAACTCTATTATATCCTTGATCATAAAACCTTAAAGCCCTCCTTTACATTCTCAATGCCATAACTCCATTTTGGCCTTCATCATATTTTTTTTAATTATTTTTATTTTTTAAATTGATATATAATAGAAATGTATTTTTAGAGTGCATGTGATAATTTAACACAATCCATCCAGGTGATGAGCTAACAGCATCATGTTTTCCTAGACCAGTAGTTCACACACTTGAGCTGCATTAAGAATCACCTGGAGGCATCTTTAACACAGATTTCCAGGCTCTGCCTTGAGTTTTTGATTCAGTAGGTCTGGAGTAGTATCTGAAATTCTGCATTTCTAAAAAATTCCCAGGTGATGCTGTTGCTGCTGATCCCAGGAGCACATTGGAGAACTAATGACCTAGTCTAGCAGTCTTCTAACTAGTATCCCTGCTATTAGTGTTTCTCAGCTGCAAGCCACTTGTTTCTAATACAATTTCCCTAAAAAGTGTCACTTTTAAAACTGTCACTTCCCTGCTCAAACCCTTCAACAACTAACTCCTCGTTACCTAGACAATAAAATCTGAAGACCTTTGCCTGACATTTGAGGCCTCCCACAATCTCTGAAGGTTTGTACTCTGAGATGATCCTCTAATCTAGCCCTGATGATTTCACCCTTGTAATCCAAACAGGCTTCTGCTCACACAGGTCCTATGCCTGAGATTCTATACCTCCTCCCCATACATCCCAACCCTATCCTTCCTTTACATTCCATTGGATTTACCCTCTGCTAGGAAGCCTTTTCTGTTCTCTCCATCCTCAAGACAGTATGCTCCCTGTAGTCAAGGGTTACTAATCAGAGCACTTCTTCCAGCACTTCAACATAGTCACTCAATAAATATTCACTGATGGTGTGATCAGTTGATTTGAGAGAGTTTTCATTTAGCATAACACACTAAAGGAATGACTTTAATAGAATACAATCACTGAAACCTTATCTAATAACATCATTCCATATGACATTTTCTGGTCAAACACAATCTCACAACAAAATAATGCCATTAAAACAATAAATCAGGAAGGAAAAATATAAAAGCTCATCAAGAAGGTTTTCTGAACTACATATTCCTCATTCCCATTCCTATTCTAAAATAGTTTTTTTTACATGATATTACTTGGGTTTGCTAATACTCTCCCCAAGTAATTCTGAGATCCTAGAAGACAGCCACTGAATTAGGGGCAAATTAATTACAACTTGATAGGAATCTCTAAAGTTGGATTAAATATATCTCTGAACATGAAGATCCCTTAGGGTAACCTTTTTCAAACTAAAATATACTTAGAGATTTCTACATTTATCATAGCACACCTGACTCTAAAGGAAGGACAGTATTTAGTAATGGAACAATTGAGGTAAAATAATTATTACAATCATAGTATGTACTTACATAGCACTTAATATGTGCCAGGTACTATTTGTTTGAGGCATATTCAACTTAACTTATTGGGTTCTCCAAATGAAACTACGAAGTGGGGAAAATTATTACCGTTCTCTTATACTCATTTTCTTTTTTTTCTACCCCCTTTACACTCATTTTCTACATCATTATAGTAATAAAAATTGGTAAGACAATAGGGCTTATAAAGAAAATTCTGTACCTCTGAGGAGCAGTGTATGCTCCTCTGTTTATACAAGGACAGAATGTGGGTAGGAGGATAATTTTGGATAAAAAATTGATTGGGGAAGAGCAGAAGAGCAAAAAGCACGGAGCAGGAGGGGTCCCAGAAGTAACTGCACGAAGGAGAAGGGAGCACACCTTTTCCAGATGAATGAAAGAAATATTTAAAATATAATACAGCTTGGAAATATATAAAGCATAATAAAGCACCAACAGCTAGTAAAAAGTAAAGAAACATTAATGAAAACAGGTACTCAATGCACAGCACTTCATTAACTAGTATCTACATTCTTCATAAAAATAAATTTAATTACTGTGTTTATCGTAAAAAACATAAGATATGCCAATTTTCTGCACACTATAATTTGAAATGACATTTTATGCACAAAATAGATTCTGAAACATTAAAGCAAATCCAAAAATAAGTGACTCTGTTGAATGTTTTCTGATAAAGATTATGATTAACATGAAAAATGATTGCACTTTTCTTCACAGGCGTTCATCTAAGTAATGCAACATACCTATTTCTGTCAACATCTGTTTCCATCTGGGGGCCTCAGGAGTATCTGGGTTCTCCTCCAACAGCTCTGTCAACTTGTCTTTCAACTCCTGTACTTTGTTTACATTCTGCTTCAGTTCTGCCTCAAATGACTAACAAAGGAAAAATAATAATAAACTATGCGAACAGCAAAAGACAAAAATATAATAATGATAGAGGATTTTTTTTCTCTAGAATGACCAAAAGAGGAAAAAATCTACTGTTAAATGCTGTGGTGGGTGAGGGCCTGGATTTTGCAATTAATTATTTTCCTTTCCTCTTCTTAGCTCGTGTTCAACTGTGTGATAAAGGAATCCCCACAGAGGAACACTAGGACTATGGAGATAATGACTCTTGTCCCCATTAGTGAGAAAGAATTTCATATTTTCAAACAAGCCACTCTGGAATAAAGAAAGATGACATCAGTAAATTTTAATAAGTAAGAAAATCAGTCTTAATAAAGGCTGCCAGAAGTGGAGAATCTACACGTGAATAAGCACTTTTTTTGGGCAACACATTATAGAATTCAAATATAGGTTGTTAATTTGTAGAAATTTTGCCATCATTGCCACCATTATATAAAGCCATTTTCCCAACCTTGGCAGCTGTAGAAAGAAATACTATCTATTAAATAAAAGGAAGGCATTAGCACCCTATTTTTATACGACAGAGAATAGATCTCTCATACATTTAGCCCTTAAATAAATCTTTTCTAATAGCTGACTGGTTAACATCCCAGGCTTACACTGATTTAAAGGTGGCAAAGTGGCTTACACCAAACAGTTTGCTAATCTATAACGTGGCTGTGCCCAAAATTTTTAAAAAAGTAACTATTATTATCAATCTCTACAGAAAGGCACATTAAACAAAACTGTCAAATTATGTGCTAAAGTTTATAGAGCTAGAAAACAGAACAGAGCTTCTGACTACCAGAGCTCCGTTCCAACTGCTAATCCATTCTCTTTCATGTCTTCCATAGGTGCACCCACAGAATATACCTTATTCTGCTCAACTTGAGTCTTCACAGCTTCAGTATCTGTAGGTGCAGGTGTCTGATGCCATTTCGTTGCAGTTTTGTTCATTTTCTGTAACCACTGCATCATTGCACTTGATTCTTCCTGAGCCTTTTGCAATTTGGAGAGTTTAGTGTTCAGTTCTGCTATTTTGTCCTTGAGTAAGAGGCCAAGATCTTCATAATCATGACTTATGTCAGTCATGTCCTTTTTAATGGATGTTAAACCTAGGAGTAAGAAAAACAACTATATTGACATATTTTCAGGACATTCGGAACAGAAGTCTAGAAATAAAAGGTTTTTTTACATGATATTTTATAACGTCTAGTTTGTCACTATTAAGCCTAGTATGATAAAGTCATAAATGTTTTAGAAATAAAAGGTTGGATCATCTTATAATGCTATTTGATCACAAATAATTCAAGAAAATTGCATAATACAAGTAAAATAAAAAAGATATTTTAAATGTAATAAAAAACACAAACCACAAAATGTTACTTAGCAATATCTCAAACACCAAACTCAATAAATCAAGTCAAATAATGTTATCCCAAGTGACAAAATATCTCAAATTAACCAAAAAGCAAGGAACAAAACCAAGAGTCAAATTGAACAACTTGATTTTATTCATTTCAGATACACAAAACTGCATAAAATGTTATATAAATATAGTATCTATGGAGATTGTGACTATTAGATCAAATACCATTGTAATTCAGGCTTGAAATTTCAATATAACTACTGTTTGCCTCTAAGATTTTCTCTCATTAAGAAAACACCAAATTACATTAATCAATAACAAATTAAAATTAATATTCACCTTTATTTGCCCAAAATTCCTCAGTATTTGTGGCTGTTCCTTCACCATTTAATATTGCTCCACCTGCAAAAATATTAACATTAAAATAATCACAGAGTTTCATAGCATTTCTATACATTAACAGTAGATGGCATTAAATCAAACCCCATCAACAGTAATCACTTTAAAATGTTACTGCTATTTGAAAACATAAAATACTGACTCAACTTCAAAATCAAATGAATGTCTAAAATTTAAATATCAAACAATATCCTCTCTTCTATGTAAAATTTATTCTTAAAGTATTGTCTTAAACACTACCATTTCAGTATGTTTATATTATATAAATTAATCATTAAATATTAATTCAACAAAATTTTTGTGATGAAATCGCTTTATCATAATAAATTCCTCTATTCTAGGAAGAGTCATATTTATTAAATTGCATTTTAGAGCAATAAGTGGAAGCTTAGTTTTTTTTAAATTTGTATTTATTTTTATTTATTTTATTATATTTTAAGTTCTGGGATACATGTGCAGAATGTGCAGGTTTGTTACATAAGTATACACATGCCATGGAGGTTTGCTGTACCCATCAACCCATTATCTACATTATTTCTCCTGATGCTATCGCCCACTAGCCTGCCCACCCTCCAACAGGCCCTGGTGTGTGATGTTCCCATCCCTGTGTCCATGTGTTCTCATTGTTCAACTCCCACCTATGAGTGAGAACATGCGGTGTTTGGTTTTGTGTTCCTCTGTTAGTTTGCTGAGAATGATGGTTTCCAGCTTCATCCATATCCTGGGAAAGGACATAAACTATCATTTTTTTATGGCTGCATAGTATTCCATAATGTATATGTGCCACATTTTCTTTATCCAGTCTATCATTGATGGGCTTTGGGGTGGGTTCCAAGTCTTTGCTATTGTGAATAGTGCTGCAATAAACATAGGTGTGCATGTGTCTTTATAGCAGCATGATTTATAATCCTTTGTGTATATACCCAGTAATGGGATTGGTGGGCCAAATGTTATTTCTGGTTCTAGATCATTGAGGAACCGTCACATTGTCCTCCATAATGGCTGAATTAATTTACACTCCCACCAACAGTGTAAAAGCGTTCCTATTTCTCCACATCCTCTCCAGCACCTGTTGTTTCCTTTTTAATGATTGCCATTCTAACTAGTGTGAGATGGTACCTCACTGTGGTTTTAATTTGCATTTCTCTAATGACCAGTGATGATGAGCTTTTTTTCACGTTTGTTGACCACATAAATGTCTTCTTTTGACAAGTGTCTCTTCATATCCTTTGCCCACTTTTTGATGGTGTTGTTTTTTTCTTGTAAATTTGTTTAAGTTCCTTGTAGATTCTGGATATTAGCCCTTTGTCAAGTGGATAGGTTGCAAAATTTTTCTCCCATTCTGTTGGTTGCCTGTTCACTCTGATGATAGTTTCTTTTGCTGTGCAGAAGCTCTTTAGTTTAATTAGATCACATTTGTCAATTTTGGCTTTTGTTGCCATTGCTTTTGGTGTTTTAGTTATGAAGTCTTTGCCCATGCCTATGTCTGGAATGGTATTGCCTAGGTGTTCTTCTAGGATTTTTATGGTTTTAAGTCTTATGTTTAAGTCTTTAATCCATCTTGAGTTAGTTTTTTTATAAGGTGTAAGGAAGGGGTCCAGTTTCAGTTTTCTGCATATGGCTAGCCAGTTTTTCTAACACCACTTATTAAATAGGGAATCTTTCCCCTACTGCGTTTGTCAGGTTTGTCAAAGACAAGATGGTTGTGGATGTGTGGTGTTATTTCTGAGGCCTCTGTTCTGTTCCATTGGTCTAAATGTCTATTTTGGTACTAGTACCATGCTGTTTTGGTTACTGTAGCCTTGTAGTATAGTTTGAAGTCAACTAGCGTGACACCTCCAGTTTTGTTATTTTTGCTTAGGATTGTCTTGGCTATACGGGCTCTTTTTTGGTACCATATGAAATTTAAAGTTGTTTTTCTAATTCTGTGAAGAAAGTCACCGGTAGCTTGATGGGGATAGCATTTAATCTATAAATTACTTTGGGCAGTATAATTATTTTCACGATATTGATTCTTCCTACCCATGAGCATAGAATATTTCTCCATTTGTTTGTGTCCTCTCTTATTTCTTTGAGCAGTGGTTTGTAGTTCTCCTTAAAGAGGTCCTTCACATCCCTTGTAAGTTGGATTCCTAGGTATTTTATTCTCTTTGTAGCAATTGTGAATGGGAGCTCGCTCATGATTTGGCTGTTTGTCTATTATTGGTGTATAGGAATGCTTGTGATTTTTGCACATTGATTTTGTATCCTGAGACTTTGCTGAAGTTGTTTATCAGCTTAAGGAGATTTTGGGCTGAGACGATGGGGTTTTCTAAATATATAATCATGTCATCTGCAAACAGATGACATGATTAACTTCCTCTCTTTCTATCTGAATACCCTTTATTACTTTCTCTTGCCTGATTGCCCTGGTCAGAACTTCCAATACTATGCTGAATAGGAGTGGTGAGAGAGGGTATCCTTGTCTTGTGCCGGTTTTCAAAGGGAATGCTTCCAGCTTTTGCCCATTCAGTATGATATTGGTTGTGAGTTTGTCACAAATAGCTCTCATTGTTTTGAGATACTTTCCATCAATACCTAGTTTATTGAGAGTTTTTAGCATGAAGGGGTGTTGAATTTTATCGAAGGTTTTTTCTGCATCTATTGAGATAATCGTGGTTTTTGTCATTTTATTGTGGAGGATAAGCTTTTTGATGTGCTGCTGGATTCGGTTTGCCAGTGTTTTATTGAAGATTTTCGCATTGATGTTCATCAGGGATCTTGGTCTGAAATTTTCTGTTTTTGTTGTGTCTCTGCCAGGTTTTAGTATCAGAATGATGCTAGTCTCATAAAATGAGTTAGGAAGGAGTCCCTCTTTTTCTTTTTCTTTTTTTTTGTGACGGAGTCTTGCTCTGTCACCCAGGCTGGAGTGCAGTGGCGCGATCTCAGCTAACTGCAAGCTTCGCCTCCTAGGTTCATGCCATTCTCCCGCATCAACCACCCAAGTAGCTGGTACTACAGGCACCCGCCACCTAGTCCAACTAATTTTTGTATTTTTAGTAAAGACGGGGTTTCACCATGTTAACCAGGATGGTCTTGATCTCCTGACCTCATGATCCAACCACCTCGCCTCCCAAAGTGCCAGGATTACAGGCGTGAACCACCACACCCAGCTAAGAGTTCCTCTTTTTCTATTGTTTGGAATAGTTTCAGAAGGAATGTTACTAGCTACTCTTTGTACCTCTGGTGGAATTCAGCTATGAATCTGTCTGGTCCTGGGCTTTTTTTGGTTGGTAGGCTATTAATTACTACCTCAGTTTCAGAACTTATTGGTGTATTCAGGCATCTTCCAGATGTCAGCCGGAGCTCTCCTGTATGAGGTGTCTGTCGACCCCTGCTGGGAGGTGTCTCCCAGTCAAGAGGCACGGGGGTCAGGGACCCACTTGAGGCGGCAGTCTGTTCCTTAGCAGAGCTGGAGCGCTGTGCTGGGAGATCCGCTGCTCTCTTCAGAGCCATCAGGCAGGGACGTTTAAGTCTGCTGAAGCTGCGCCCACAGCCGCCCCTTCCCCCAGGTGCTCTGTCCCAGGGAGATGGGGGTTTTATCTGTAAGTCCCTGACTGGGGCTGCTGCCTTTTTTTCAGAGATGCATCGCCCAGAGAGGAGGAATCTAGAGAGGCAGTCTGGCTACAGCGGCTTTATTGAGCTGTGGTGGGCTCTGCACAGTTCGAACCTCCCTGGCAGTTTGTTTACACTGGGAGGGGAAAACCACCTACTCAAGCCTCAGTAATGGTGGACGCCCCTCCTCTCACCAAGCTCAAGCACTCCAGGTTGACTTCAGACGGCTGTGCTGGCAGCGAGAATTTCAAGCCAGTGGATCATAGCTTGCTGAGCTCCGTGGGGGTGGGACCTGCTGAGCTAGACCACTTGGCTCCCTGGCTTCAGCCCCCTTTCCAAGGGAGTGAGTGATTCTGTCTTGCTGGTATTCCAGGCGTTACTGCAGTATGGAAAAAAAACTCCTGCAGCTAGTTCAGTGTCTGCTCAAACGGCCACCCAGTTTTGTGCTTGAAACCCAGGGCCCTGGTGGTGTAGGCACCCAAGGGAATCTCCTGGTCTGTGAGTTGAGAAGACCGTAGGAAAAGTGTAGTATCTGGGTCAGAATGCACCATTCCTCAAGGCACAGTCCCTTACAGCTTCCCTTGGCTAGGGGAAGGAGTTTCCCACCCCCTTGCGCTTCCCAGGTGAGGCAACGCCCCACCCTGCTTCTGCTCACCCTCCGTGGGCTGCACCCACTGTCTAACCAGCCCCAGTGAGATGAGCCGAGTACCTCAGTTGGAAATGCAGAAATCAACCACCTTCTGCATTGATTTCGCTGGGAGCTGCAGACTGGAGCTGTTCCTATTCAGCCATCTTGCCAGTCACCTCTCACTTGATTGTTAAAATTATCTTAATGATAAAGGTCCTGAAGCTCAGAAGGTACTCAGTATATAAGTGTGTTGAACAATGCATATGTGACTGACAAAAGAGTATCTGCCTTACTTAAGGACTGAAAATTGTCTGGTGCAGTTAACACAGTGCTATCATGGGCTTAATGCAGGCAGAATAATTTTTTTAAATACATAAGAAGTTGAAAGTAAAAAAGAAAATAAACAAATCGATTATTAAACCCATATTACGTCAACACGAAGAGAGAGCATGGTGGTTAGGAGTACCTAGGTCTTGCTGTATAACTTACCTGATTTTAAACTCCAGCCTCATTAATTACTAGCCAGGTGACTGGGCAAACGAATCAGCCAAACTGATGGGAATAATAATACCTAACTGTGGGAACCAAACACCAACGTGGGAACCAAAGATCCATTGCTTAGCAAGTAGAAACTAGTCAGTAAGTAGCAAACTAATAGTTCACTTTTATTACATAACAATCTAGCACTGGTACTTTTTCATAATCAGAATATTAAAATATCAGTTAGACTTTCTCATACTAGTATCTATTGGCTACGTATCCAAAACACAAAGACATTTCTCAGATCAACCACATAATAACAAGTCTAAACAGAAACATTAAAACATCTGAATCTTAACTTTGTCCCTTAAAAAAAAATTAAACATGATGGGATTTCAGATGGAAGTAAAAATATCCTGTAGATGCTCAGTATTAATTCCTACCATGCTTGGTAATTACCAAGAGTCAAAAAAAAAAAAAAAAAAAAAAAAAAATCCCAAAACAACAGCAACAACAACAACAAAAAACACTTGATATTTATGGCAAATATAAAGGGGACATGAAGAGCTAAAATAAATAAAGCACAATAGAATTCCTCTTCTAAAAAAAAAAAAAAAAAAACTTGACATTTCAGGAAATCTGATTAGAAGAAAAAGGAGAAATCATCACACCATTATAATATGGGTAGTCCCTGAAATAGGATTAATAGAGTGGAATAAATGGTTGGCTGAGAAGGGCCCAGCTGGAACATCAGTATCACAATAGGGACAGCTGGGGGGCTGGTCAGACTAGATACCCTACAGAGGATACTCAGAACTCTCAGAAGAAAGATATCAGAGCTGCCTTCTGCCAATTATTTTTTTAAAAAACTTGTTACTGTATGTTTCAAACTAAAAACTATAACCATAACTTGCTTAAATTAATTTTAGAATCAATATTTACACATGACTCTCCCATTTTATTGAGAAAAGTGGCCTAACCATGAGTTAGATTGTGATACAAATATGCTGGCTCACATACTGCATAATTGTTTACTTTGGGAATGATGTACAGAATGAAATACACAGGAATAAAATAAGAGAGTGTCCACTGTATAGAAAAGGGCCAATTTCCTTCCCTCACTTCTTTCCCAGCTGCCCAGACTCATTTCTTTATCAAATATTACAATTAAATATTTTAAATAGAATTTCAATATATCCATCTAATTAAGGTAAAAAGCAAACAAATTTGAATATGATCTGTTCCCTTCCCCACTATAACATTCCTTATTCTTACATATTAATTTAGCTACATTTTAAATACAGTCTAATAAAATAAAACATAAGAAGGATTTGAAATTTGATTAGTACAGATACATTCCCAACACAGTGTGCTTATAGATGCCATGTTTCTTGCCACTTTCACTTTGTATTTCTGAGGTTATTTTATGCATTAATTTAAAAATAACATACACAAAATTGACATGAGTAAACTCAATGCTTACAGTTTTTGCCATAAATGTAAATAAAGCTCATACCTGATTTAACTGCTGCTATTGCCTTTGCAGGGGTGGTCACAGCACTTATTAAGTTACATAGTGAGATCCCACTGTTGTTTACTTTCTGAATCTCTGGTGTTTTTAAACTCCACTTTTCTTGTAATTTCTTGAGATATAAAAACACATTATTTTTCCATCTTAATATTTTCAAAGTTGCACATTATAATTCAATTTCTTAAACATATCTCAAAGTAGTAATAATTGTAGACCCTGATTTGTGAGGGAGTCAATGAAAGAAAAAGGCACTTATTTGTTCCCACAGCCCAGGTGACTGTTAACTCAGTTAACGGTGGGGTATGTATGGCCCATTCTGCCTTCAAAGGTTTCGTAAGTGGCAAGTAAAATCCTAGCCACAGCGGGAGTCAGGCTATTCTTGGCTGCTATGGGTTCCAAAATAACTGTCAACTGTAAGTCTGTAATACTGTACTAGGTAACAGACCAGTTACAAGATAAAAGGTACTAGGAACAATAAAAATAAATAGGAATTCAGAATTTCATTTTACAGTGTATTTTAATCCTACAAATTTCAATAGCTTTTAAAAACACACACACATCCACAAATTTGGAGTGGAAAAAAAAAAAAAAAATGCCATACTGGTCACAGGTGTTATGCCTTGAGGCAGATGACAAAAGACTTGTGCACTATTTATGCAGGAGATTCAAATAACTTCTCTTTCCGAATACTCGTTGTAGTGATATATACAAGCTAGAGTAAAATGCTAAGTGAAGAAGATGTTTTACTTAATATTATGAGAAATGGTATAAAAATTACTGAAACTAAGTAGAGATTTGGTAGGAAAGGAAACTTGATTACTACAATAGTCAGCAACTCATTAATATATTTTTTTAAAAAGCAAATCAACGGAAAAGTTTATGTCCTTTTCCAAAAGAATTAGTTAAGCCCCACGCCATGATTTCCAAAGGTCAACAAAATATACAGTACATATATGAGGATCAAACTTAGACGATATTAGATCAAAGAAAACTACCATTAGTCTTTTAATCTTTCATTACTGGCACAAATGAAAATTTAGTATTAGATAACAATGATTCACCTTAGTATCTTCCAAAGATTTTCCTAAATCCTCTGCACCAAAAGAAGGCTGCACAATGGGAACTTTTTTTGTTGTTTCTTTTATCCATGACTTCAATGATTTAACAAGAACTTGGAAAGCATCCAACTGTTCTTGACAAGAAGTTACAGCTTCTTTTCTACATAACAAAAATCATACAAGAATTTAAGTCACAGAAAGAAGAATAAAATTATTATTCTCATGACACACTTAATGTTAAGAAACCATCTTCCATGTGTACTCTAACCCTTTGATACAGGAGGAAAGGTTTCATAGGTGACAAGTGAAATCAGCTAAATCAGTAGTCCCCAGCCTTTTAGGCACCAGGGACTGGTTTTGTGGAAGACAATTTTTTCCACAGACCAGCTAGAGGGGATGGTTTGGGGATGATTAAAGCACGTTACATTTATTGTGTGCTTTATTTCTATTATTATTACACAATGTAATATATATTAAAATAATTATGCAACTCACCATAATCTAGAATCAGTGGGAGCCCTGAGCTTGTTTTCCTGAAACTAGGCAGTCCCATCTGGGGGTGATGGGAGACAGTGGCAGATTATCAGGCATTAGATTCTCATAAGGAGCATGCACCCTAGATCCCTTGCATGCAGTTCACAGTAGGGCTCGTGGTCCTATCTATGAGAGTCTAATGGCTCTAACGATCTGACAGGAGGCAGAGCTCAGGCAGCAATGCAAGTGATGGAGAGCAGCTCTAAATACAGATGAAGCTTTGGTGCCACGACTCACCTCTTACTGTGCGGCCCAGTTCATAATAGGCCATGGACCTGTAGGTACCTCAGGGGTTAGGGAACCCCTGAGCTAAATAACTATTGGTCTATTTCTCAGGCAAGGTTCATAAAGATAGGAGTATTCAAGAAATCTGTAGCCTGTATATAATAGCACTCTTTATAATGCTACATAAACTCTAAGAATACACAAACAGTTTCAACATTATTTAGATTCAATGAGCTTTGATCTGTCCACTTTATGTGATGCTGAATGCCAGCAGGCACAGAACCAGAAGGGAAAGGTTGACAATCACTGACATGAGGAAAACATAATGCCACCTAGTGGTTTCTACACTATACTACAGTCACGTTTATGGATGGATAAACTGGGGCAGGCAGTCCAGCTTAAAGTCTCCCAAAATGAGATGAAACCTAGTGACTGGAGAATGTTCATGTGTGCCTCCCCTACAGAGACTCAGGAAACTCCCTGGTGAACTGTATGGGTTGTTCTGTATGCTTGGCACCATGGAGGCAGTACACATGCCCAGCACATGAACAACCATGAGGACAGTTAACATTTGGCATGTGGATGACACGTACACATATGCAAGCGTGCAGAACACTGGCAAATACGAATGCACTGCAGCTGGATTAATTACTGATGCCTACATTATTTTAAAGTTGACCCATTTGAAAGAAGAAACGACCTAGATATCACCTAAGAAAACCAAGAACGTTTCTTCTATGCAATGTGAATTAAATACCACATGACAGGATGGAACATATAGCTCTGTGAGAAATAAAGGCAGCACTCAAACATTTCAGGTAGAGAATTCTGAAGAAATAAAGAAGAGTAGTTGGAAGAGAAATGACTTTTCTATGTTTTGAGGCTTTTCTATATAAACTTTAGCAAAATCCAATGTATATTCTAAACTAACACAAGATCAGAAACACAAAAACTCAATCACAAGGTCCTGTATAGCTTTTTAGCTCAACTTAGGTTCATTCACTTGTTTCTAATCTTGTTTTTTCACAGTTTCCTATCTCATCTACTGCTCTTTAAAAAGTAAACTATTATATTAAAAAGGCCATATTGAAACTGCACATCGTTTGTGAGTTGAGCTCACAAAGCAAAGAACCACAAGCTGTTTTTCAAGGTTATTTCTGCCTTTGCAAATGAAAATGTGATATTTGCCATAGGCTTCAGAGACTACAGCAAGTTTAGATCATTTTCAGTAATATACTACCACCATCATTTTTCTTATGTAACATTTTCCACTTTTATGTAAGAAGTATTGAATTTTCCTCCTAAATGTTAAACCAAATAATGTAATTTTAATAGCAAACAATGATCAAAATATAAAAACATTTATAAAGTAGCCCTATGCTTATTCTCAAGTTTTCAAAATTGTTTCAGTTATCTATATAAGTAAATATAAGTATCTCACTCTAATTAATATAAATAGAATAAAATACAATTTTTAAAGTGGTACTTACTTTTCTTTGATGGTATCTTCCATTTCCTTGAATTTCTTTGACAAATTATTTGTTTTTTCAAAAACCAAAGCCTTATCACTTGGTAAGCCATGGCTGGATATCTCCTTCAAGAGACTATGCAAAACTTCAAGATCTTTCTTGTGTTCTAAAAATTCAGAAGTTGATTCCTACAAAGCATTAAGATATTTAGTCAATATAAATATTGCTAGATCTTCAAATGGCATTCCATTCAGAGGTCTGTACGGAATCAGAATGGCTCTATTCATAATTTCACATAAGAATGAGTCTGCCTATGGCCAGTATTCTAAATATAACAAACATGCAAATAGGCTTGAAAGAGAACACAGTAAACATTATTTGATTTAAAATGCATTCTATATTTTGTCTCTTTGTGGTTTCTGGTACGTAAGATGATACTTATACTACCTATGATATGTGTGATAAATGATATTTATTTCCAACCAATCAGCAAAGGCTTCAAGGAAAAGATAAGGTTTGAGATTTTTAAAGGAGTAAAACATAGATCTTTACTGATCTATAAGCAATTAAAATGATTGCCAATTATAATTCTGGCAATAAGTATATCAGTTTGCCCTAACTATTAATCTTTCTGATTAGCCTCCTGAGTAGTAAGGAAGACATACCTGCATATACTGAGACAATTCAGTAACATCTTTTCCTGGCACGTCTACTTCAGTAAGAGCCTGAGTTTTTGTTTCTAAAAATGTTTGGAGCTTTTCTGAGAGGTTCTCAAACAGTTCTACTTTGGTTTTTAGTTCCTCCATTTTAGCAAGAGTTTCTTTGTGTTTATGACTTGCTTCTGAAAACCGAGCAGACAAGTCTTTCATTTTGGCTTGCAGTGAGGATGCAGTGGATGGATCTGTTGTTTCCATAAATTTCTTCACTTTTTCATTCATGGCATTTATACTGCTCTGACGACCTGCAATATCCTGTTCCAGCATCTAAAATAAACCAAGTATTGCATATGTTTTATTATTATGTTTACCAATAATGTGACAGAATTTTTTAAAATGACTATTCCTAACAACATAAGCTTGCACAACCTGTGACTAGGAAGGTTAACCATTGAAACTGAATGACAAGTTTGATCTGTCCCTTGAGGAATGCCATCCTAAACCTCTCCGAGAGAGTGAAGAACAGCTGGCTAGTTGCTTGAATGAGGCAGGAGGCTGCTGCTACTCAGCAACCCCTAGAATCTAATGGAGCCTGGGGATTAGCCATGGTCCTAATTCTTAAAAGACTAGACAAGACTGATCTGATTAATCTCATGTGCAGCTGGCTGAAACAATGATAAACAAGATAAGACTCAATGTATGCATAAGCCCTCTATAAGAAATAATATTCAAGAAAAAGTACACAAAGCCCTTCCTACACTTCTTCACAGATAAACCATTTTACACACTTGATTTTGTGCATTACTTTCCACACTCACATTCAGTAAATGTCTCTTTTTCATATCCTTAAATTTATCTTAAATCTATCTATACTTTGAACCTATAAAACTGTTTTTTCAAAAAACTGTAAATGGGACTTTTTTTAAAGTCACTTACAATGTTTTTACTGATGATATCCTGAAGAGCAGCAGAGTTTAAAGGCACTTGACCTTGTTCTTTCAGAGAACTTTCCACACTTCCCATCCAGTCCAGCATTTCATCCAAGCCATCCTGCACACTCAGTGAACGGGTCAAGGTTATCTGGAGTTTTTCATTTCGTTCATTAACAGACTTGGACAGATCCTCGTATCTCCCAACAATGTCATCTACTCCAAACAGATCAGGAAATATTAACAACAAAGTTCTCTTTGCCCTATCCCTTTTCAAAAACACATGAAGGTGAATCATACAATTTCCACATAAAAATTTTAAAAATAAAAAGTTCAATGATAAATTCCTAATGCATAATCAGAGCACCACCTAAAATGTTAAAATATAAAGAAAGAAAAGAGCTCAATGGAAAATGAAAATTGAAATCTTTTTTAAAAAGTTAATATATATCCCATCTGCATTTGAAAAGAGATTTTTTTGGATGCATAAACATTTGAATTGTCTCAGAGAGATGAAAGAATGGTACGAACAGTAAATCTTTGAAATAAATACTGGTTCTCAATCTGACATTTCACATTAGCCATACTTATTGATAATTACTTACGGGGACAAAAAGGTGAGTCGCACACAGCTATTCTCAAGACAATACACAGTTACAAAGATTTATGAAGAATTAACTTCTACATATAAAAATCATCACTCTCCCTCCCTCACACACACCCATGCTAAGCTTTTGTCATACTTCACAACTTAAGCAAATCACTCGAATGCACAGAAACTGGCAGACACAAGTAAGTTAAGAAAATAGGCAACAATGAAAATCCATTTAAGTTGAAATTATGCTTCTAAAATATACACTAATTGAATTTATTTAAAAGTTTAACAGCAGACAAAAGAGAAGAATAAACTTAACAGGCTAACCTATCTCATATGAGGATAAACTTTACCTTCAATTCTAAAGATTCAAGACGCTAAAAAAAAAAACCCTTTCTGGTTTAGTTTTCACTTAACTAAAGTCCCACATGTTAACATCCTACATTCTATATTGTAGACCAATGAAGAGTTTGAACAATAATGGTTTTTAATGTATTCATCTCTTTCTCTCTGGAAAACAATGTTTTAAATGGTGAATTTGTCACTTATTGTCCAAGAATTTGAAAAATAGTTTAATTATTTCTGAATGCTTTAGTCTTACACATTGTAGAAAGCTTCAGTAGGGAAAAGCTGTGTCCTGAAACATCTCTATAAAATGAAATATCTTACTGGCTTGTGTTTGGACCATGAAACATAATCTATACAACAAAATAATATAATTGTTCTAATGCTACATCATGAGAAAACATCTTGAACATTTTCACTGGAGTGAGAGGTTAAGTTTGGATGATTTAAAGAGAAAATCATGCTCCTCTTACTAAAACACAAGGAAGCCCATCAGCATACTAAGTGGGGAGGGAGACAGCATTTAATATGCAGGAAAATGCTGTCAGCAGAGGAAACAAGCAGTTGTTCAAAAATAAGCTCTAAACAATAGACGCTGGAGACTACTAGATGGGGGAGAGGGGTGGGAAGGTAAGGGCTGAAAAACTACCTATTGCAGACTATCTCATTACCTGGGTGATGGGTTAGATCATATGCCAAACCTCAGCATCATACAATATACCTTCTAACAAACCTGCATATGTACCCTCTGATTCTGAAATAAAAGTTGAAGAAAAAAATGAGCTCTAATTTGGAAACTCACAAGAGCACATGCTCTGAATGACAGCTTGAGGTTGGCAGGTTAGCGACTTCTCAGTTGGGCAACCACATCAACAGGGTAAGTAAAATCAGTGATCTGTTCGGCCATAATAAGTGACTTCCCAAGGAAAGCCAGCTATTTTCATATAATTAACAGATCTGAGTGTTACTGTTTGCTGTAGACTAAATGTATCCCCCAAAATTCATATATTGGTGCCAAAGTCCCAATGTGATAGTGTTGGGTGGTGGGGCCTTTGGAAGATGTGATATTATCATATAAGAAATATTTGGTCTCTGATCATAGCTCTTGACATAAAGTTCCTAAAATCCTTCTGATTTCCTCAGTAATACAGACACTAAGGACAATCTTTTGTTCTGATATTTGGTCATTGACCCCAGTTCCTGACACAGAGTTCCTAAGACCTTTGTGATTTCCTGAGTGATAGGAGTGTATGACAGAGCTCCTAAATCCCTTGGAATTTCCTGAGTGAGGGGCATCTTTTGTTTGAATGAAGTGATGCCTGGTGCCTCCTGGATAGTCTTAGGGTAGGGGGAGCAGGGGAGAGTGGCAGATGTTGCCAGGGAACCAACCATGTGATTAGACAGTTGGAACTGTCACCCTCTCAACCTCTGAGGAGGGAAGAGGGGCTGAAGGTTGAGTTGCTACCAATGGCCAATGATGCAATCAATCATGCTTATGTAACGAAGCTGCCATAAAAACCCAATAGGATTGGTTTGGGGAGCTTCTGAATAGCTGAACACATGGAGTCCTGGGGGTGGCACGCCTATAGAGGGCATAGAAATTCTGCTCCCCTCCTCCCATACCTCACTCTATATATCTCTTCCATCTGGCTGTTCATCTGTATCCGTTTTAATATTCTTTATACTAAGTGGGTAAATGTAAGTAAAGTCTCTCTCTGAGTTCTGTGAGTCACTCTTGCAAATTAACTGAACCTGAGGAGGGTCAAGGGAACCCTAATTTATAGCTGATCATTCTGAAATACGGATCACAATTTGGGACTTGTGATTGGTATCTGAAGTGGGGATAGCATTATGAGACTGACCCCTTAACCTGTGGGGTCTGAAGCTAATTCCAGGTAGACAGTGTCAGAATTGAATTGAATTGAATTGAATTACGGGACATCCAGCTGGTATCTGTTGGAGAATTGTTTGGTGTATGGGGAGAAATACACACACACATCTGGTCACAGAAGTGTTCTGTGTCATGATCAATGGTGTATGAGAGTGAGTAGCAAAAACACTCAGATTTTTTCTCTCTCTCTGAGGAGGTAATTAGGTCATGAGTGTAGAGCCTGTGTGAATGGGATTAGCGCCCTTAGAAGAAGAAACAGGAGAGAAATGATGTCGCTCCACCACTCTCTACCAGCAAGATAGCAGCCATCTATAAGCCAGGAAAAGGGCCCTCACCAGAACCCAACCATACTGGCACCCTGATCTCTGACTTCCAGCCTCCAGAACTATGAGAAATAAATGTATGTTGTTTAAGGTATCTGGACGATGGTATTTTTGTTATAGTAGCCTAAATGAAGACACTGTTTAGTTTGTACTTCTTAGTGATAAAATATTGTCACTGAAGTAAATTCTTGACTTTAGTAAAATAAAAATTATTTTAGAAAAAGGTACAAAAATCTACTATAAGAATGTTATTTTCTTAAATCATTGGTTTTCTTAGAAGTCAGAAAGATCTTAGAGAAACTCCTCTATACCTTAGTTTCACACATTTCCTAGAAAATTATGCCAGAAGTTTTAGTTTTAAAATAATGTAACAAATGAATTTTAAGCAACTAAAAGTGAAACTATGTACACTTAACAATGAGAAAAAATATCAAAATGCCTCTTCAAATAACAGAAATACAAATAAGATAGTCTTTCTTTCTCCTTCATATCCTTATACCCAAATCCTCATAGCATTGGTATCTAAGGTGGATATATGAGATGCTGCACTGGGACAGAGGAACAAAATGTTAGAACTTCCATTCATATTTTCATTTTATACTTTAAAACTCTATACTTTTGTGTTTCATAATTATAACACATATGATATAATAATATAGTAATATGTTCATATGACTTATAAATATATCTGCATGTATGGGGATGCAGGCTGAAGATAAATTTTTGATGGGGGTACATAATAAAAAACATCTGGATATGTGTAAGAATAAAATACAGGGTTTCCCTTCTACACAGTGATCTTAAAAGAGCTAAGTTCCATTCTTCTCTTCAAATAAAATTTCAACTCAGATCTTAATTCATGCTCTATTTAGGGCAAAACATATGTCTAATCATCTGTTGTGGAATATTTTTACTTCACATATTCACACATAGAAATATACAATAACATTAAATATTGTGAAAAGCAGGGCAGTAAAAACAAAAAATACATATGTAAGATAGTAAAAAATATATATTGATAATCCACTGCATATTTGATATAAACTAAATACTGTGGGTAGATACAAAGATAATATACAATAGCTCTTTTCTCAAGAAACACATTAATCACAAACTCTTGGGCTTGAATGATCCTCCCCAAATGTTGGGATTACAGGTGTGAGCTTCTGCACATGGCCTGAGAGATGTGCTTTGAGAAGTCTTCCCACTTCTCTGTGTTCTAGAATTTTTTTATCGGCCGCACTCAAATTGAGAATTCAGTTACCCCAATTCTTCAGTGATAATAGAAACTTGATTACGGCTGTAGTGGTACTTTTGTGCACAAAACATTTGGGGAGGATTATTTAAGCCCAAGAGTTTGAGACTAGCCTGGACAATATAGTGAGACCTCATCTCTACAAAAAAAATTTTAAAAATTAGCTGGGCATGATAGAGCACTGCTGTAATCCTCACTTCGCGGGAGGCTGAGATGGGGAAGTCAAAGCTGCAGTGAGACATGACTGTGCCACTCCACTCAGCCTGAGCAATAAAGTCACCCCGTCTCTAAAAATAAATAAATTCAATTTGATTCAATTAAGCACATCTTTCAACCTCTTAAACCCATGTTCCCACTATTGATAAAGACTTTTGGCCTTAAGTTGAAAGCCTTCCTCTGCCCAATCCCATCGACCAAGAGAATTTTGTGAAGTTCTACTTCCTGTGGTGGACATTACGTAGTGAGTTTCTGTTACGTTTTCTAAATATCAAATTTAAATTTAAATATACTATTTTCAAGACACACAGCTCCTGCCCCTAAGATTCTAATATACCTGCCAAAGAAGGCATGCCTTTTCCCAGATTCAGGAACACCATTTCACAGAGAAAGAGCACACAGAACACAATCTATAACTAGTGAACATTTTTCTCCGTATCTATTAGGACACCTTTCTTCAGAATTTACCTGTGAGACAGGAAGCAAGGACATGAATATCTTACCAAGTGTTTTCTGGATATCATTCTTGGCTGGAAGTAAAGATCCCCTGGCATCTAAAAGCACTTCAGCCGTTTTCTTCAGTTTCTCTACAGCAACCTGCTGACTTGATATCTGTCCTTGCAGAGCCTGTAGGATTAAATGCTTTTCAATTATACTCAGTAGGACTAAATAATAGATTTCTAATGTGGACAAAATGATTTCTAATAAGATAAAGTAAAATTGGACAGAATAAACTTCTCATCATACCAACTTTCATCATCAACTTTCCAGAGTTCTTAGAAAAAGGCCAGTTATAAAGCAGCATTAGCAAAAGCATCAGCCAGTCTGGATAATACAAATTAAGTTGTGAAATAAACCCTTAAGCATATGTTCATAATAATTTCCCTGGTTCCTGGTCATACAATCCTCTAACTTTATCCCTTGAGTTACCCCTTAACCCCTACTTCTAGGCTTTGCACAATATCCCAACTACTACTAAAACGAACAACAAAATAAAATTTGAGACCATTTTTGACTCCAGGTAAGGAGATAAATAAGCTTGCCCAAATCAGTAGATCCTGACTCAATACTGAGTCATGTTTATTTCTGTTAATTCAATAAAAGTTACTGAACATCTAACAAAATCAAAAAGTCTTGCTACATTTTGTGAACAAATAAAAATAAAAATGGACATGAAGCTTACTTTCAGGGATTTTATGGTCTGAGGCAGGAAGTGGTAAGTGCCACAGGTGAGTATGAAAAAATGCTACTGGAAGTTAACAGGAAAAAAAAAATGGGAGGGAAATGAGGGCCACCTCAATGGTAGTGACACTGAGATGGCTCTTTAAGAAAGTGTGGATTTGGGAGAACAACTCCCTGCAGAACAAACAGAAGACACAAAGATGAGGACAGAAAAATCACAGGAGAAGGGGAGAGTCCAATTCAGTTTGACAATGCGTACGGGTGAGTAAATAGAAATAGGCCTGGAAAGGCCTCAAACGTCAGGCTAAGGAGTGTACATTTCATCTCACAGTAATGGGGACTTACGCAGGGCTTTTGGGTAAGGGGTTGACATGCTCAGGGCTGTCCTACAGAAAGGCTAAATTTGTGGCACTGCATGGGAAAAATCCAACAGAAACTAAAGAAAGCAAAGATACCAGTTGGGGACAACTTCAGCAGTAACAAAACAGTGAGGACTACTGAAGGCCGAGGGCTGAAGACAGCTTCACTGTTCGGTCTGTTTGGACTGAGAAGGTGGAATTAGTTAGAGTTGGGAAGAGTCCAAAGGACTTGGTAACACTATGTAAAGTTGTGTTACCCACTATGGTAGCTACCAACTACATGTAGCTTTTAAAATTTAAATTAATTGAAATTTTAAACAATTAAAAATTCCATTTCTCGGTTACACTGGCCACATTTCAAGTGCTAAGTAGCCACTGTGGCTACTGAACACAGCAGAGTACCACTGGCATGGTGGCTCACACTTGTAATCCCAACGCTTTTTGGGAGGCCAAGTTGGGAAGATCACTTGAGGCCAGGAGTTCAAGATCAGCCTAGGTAATAAAGTGAGACCTTATCTTTACAAAAAAATTAAAAAATTAGCCAGGCATGGTAGTCTGTGCCTGTAGTCTCAATTACTCAGGAGGCTGAGGCAGGAAGACCGCTTGAGCCCAGGAATTTGAGGCTGCAGTGGGCTATGATCATGCTACTGTTAACTCCAGCCTGGGTGGCAGAGTGAGATTCCCATTTTCTTAAAATAAATAAATAAATAAATAAAAATTTTAAAAAATAAAAAATTTCATCATCACAGAATGTTCTATTAGACAGCACTGCTGTAGGGAGCAGGAACAAAGGATAAGAGGAGACAAGAGTAGAAATGTCCAAAGATTTTGAGCCTAGGTAATCAGTGGAATTTACTTTTGCTTTCTTTTTTTGGGGGGCAGGGGGGAGGACAGAGTCTCACTCTGTCGCCCAGGCTGGAGGGCAGTGGTACAATCTCGGCTCACTGAAGCCTCGACCTCCCAAGCTCAGGTGATCCTCCCACCTGAGCCTCCCAATTAGCTAGAACCACAGGTATATGCCACCATGCCCAGCTAATTATTTTGTATTTTTTGTAGAGCCAGGGTTTTGCCACATTGCCCAGTCTGGTCTCAAACTCCTGGGCTCAAGCAATCCTCCTGCCTCGGCCGTCCAAAGTGCTGGGATTACAGGAATGAGCCAATGCTCCCCGCCAATTAGTGGAATTTATTTAAAAAAAAAAAAAAAAAAGTGAGAGCAAGCTTAGAGTAAAGGAATGCCTGTTTTGGAATTCATGATTTCAAAGTGCTTTTGGGACCCTCGTCCAGAAGGAAACAGCAAAACTGGAAATGGGAGAGACTTGGAACCCAAACTGGAAACAGACACAGAGAATTGGAAGTCAAGACACATGATGTGACTCCCAAACAAGAAAGCACAGGCATGCCAGAGAAGGAGATTCTAAAGAATCATGGAGAATATTTATATATAAGTGATGGGGAGAAGAAAAAAAAAAGAACACATGTAATTGGTGGGGTGGAAATGGGCCCAGAACAACTCCGTCCCCAAAGATTAAAGGAAGAGAGAAGTGGAAAAGGTTAACAGTGTCAATTGCTTCGGAAAGGATAATGTAAACTGAAAGACTAATGAGTCCTGGATTTTAATGAATAGCGGTCCCTGCGTATCTCTGAGTGAACAGATGTGGCTCAACAATGGGAAGGAAGAAAAAAAAGGTAGAAGCAGAAGCCATAGATACGTCTTCCAGAAGTTGGACCCTGCATTTCTAACAGCTCTGACAGATCTCTGCAAAAGTGGGCTGCCTGGCCACACAGGTCTATCCCCGGCCTTAATTTCTCTTAAGCAACTCACGCTCCTCTTCTACTCTTTCATTTGGATTTCAAAGCCCCCAGTGTCCAATTGTAGATGTGAACTCATCCTTGGCCATGGGCCTAGCTTTCCAACTGCCTCTTGAGTGTTTCCATCTGGGTGTATGCAGTCACCTCCAACTCAAAAAAGCTAAATCTGAACTCATCATCTCATTCTCTGTACCTGTACTTTCTCCTGGGATATATCTACCTACCCAAGTAGTCAACCTGAAGTTCCTCCTAGATTTCATCCTAAGGCTTCTTTTCCACATGCAAATCAACCATTTAAAGCTTTTTTTCCACACATGCAAATCAATCAACAATTTTACCTGCTTAATATTTTTTAAAAGTCAACTTTTGCTCCACATTTCTGTATCATTACAGGATAATCTCTCACTTGGATTGTTAAAAAAAGAATCCTGTGTTCCTTTCTCCAATCACTTCTCTAATATAGCTCCTAATGTGTTCTATCTAAAATACATATCTGACCACATGTCACCCCGATATAGTCTGGATATCTGTCCCCGCCCAGATCTCATGTTGAAATGCAATCCTCAACGCTCAAGGTAGAATCTGGTGGGAGGTGATTTCTCATGAATGATTTACCATCATCATCGTGGTGCTGTCCTCAAGACAGTGAGTGAATTCTAGCAAGATCTGGTCATTTAAAAGTATGTAGCACTTCCTCACTGCCCCCATCTCTCTCTCTTTCTCTCTCTCCTCTCTCTTACTTGCTTCTGCTTTTGCCATGTCACATGCCTGCTCCTGCTTTGCTTTGCACGGTGAGTAAAAGTTCCCTGAGGCCTCCCCAGAAGCTGCGCGATGTCAGTGCCATGCTTGTACAGCCTGTAGAATTGTGAGCCAACTAAACCTCTTTTCTTTATAAATTACCCAGCTTCAAGTATTTCATTATAGCAACACAAGAACACCCAAATATAACCCCCTGTTAAAATCTTTTAGTAGTCTCCCTTCACAAAAAGGCCAAGACTTGAGCATGCTACAAAAGGTCCAACGAAACCTATTCCCTATTTCTACCTTCAATCTCAACTTTCTGTTTCAGAAATGTCCAACACAGCTATTTCTTAGCTATTTATTCATGCTGGACCCAATGTCTTAGTAACTCTACATATCAACTTTTTCATGCAACCTTCCCCCATCATCCTGAACTTGGCTCTTATTCACCTTTTAATACTCATCCGGAAAACCTTCCCTAAGTCTCTCCTCACTCCTAGCTTCGGTAAGTACTCCTTACAGGAACTCCCATAAATATCCTGTGACTATTATTGGATTTACCTGTGTCTTCTATCAAGCTATAGCCTTCTTGAGAACTAGGAAGTCATCCCTTTCAGCTTTCTATTACTAGAGCCTAGATCAGTGCTTGACACATAGCAGGCTCCAAAAAATTTTTTCTGGAATAAATGAGCAACTAAGTAAATAAACGAACATATCAGATGTAAAACCTAAAAAGGTTATCTTCTATTTCAGCACTATTTATTATCATTATTTATATGCCTAAAGCTAATGGTAAAATTTCCTCAACTAATATTCATAATCCAAGAAACTGAGATTACACACAGGCAGTCTATGCATATGTCAAAAGGCCCACCAAACTATGACCAACATAGGATCTAGAATACCAGAACCTATAGTTGTTTCAAGATGCCAAAGAATCCTCATCAGAATGGATCTGTTTGAAAAATTCTCCTAGCAGTTTAATTATGGAAAGTGTAAACAAATCCCTCAAGACATGAACTTTTTACCTGTGACCAGACTGAATTCTAGACCACAGGGACAGCTTATTCACGTAACATGGTGACTTAGGAGATGAAGTAAGTGAAGGGTGCCCTCCGAAAATTGTTTTTCAGAATGTGAGTTCACCAAGGGCAGAGACAGGGTTTTAACATCTTTGTGCCTTCATGAAACTCAGCATACAAACATTTACTGAATGAATGACATCTAAAAGTGATCATGGGTCTATTAGAATATCCAATACCAAAGACGGCCCTGACTACCAGCTTAAAACTTAAAAGTGAGTTATAAAAGAAGCATGTCTTCTTCACCTCTTCTTGTCAAAACATCCCATCCTTTTACTCTTGACAGATACATTCAAGAGAGTTAATCATTTTTAATTCCTAGCATGTATTATGGTCCTAATTTAACAATAATAGTTGTTTATAGTGCTATTTTGGAACAAAACTGTTAATTACATATTCATATGGGTACCTTATATTGTTTTGAATGAATTTCAAGGAAATTAAAACATGAAAGAAGGATCTGTGAGAAGAGAATACCTGTTGGGACCAAAAGACAGCAAAGTCTATAAACTTCTGGGCATTCGTCCAATTCATAAAAGTTTCCTGACTCAACACCACCCCAGAGATCAGTGCAAGTCTGGAAGGCTGACATTGTCAGTCGATGTGATCCCCATTGCTGGTTCCACACCCAGGCCTTGAGACCGGTCCCAAAATCCTGTTTTCTGCACCTCTTATGGGGCTAAAATCTTGTTTTATCCACTAATTTCCCTGGAAGGGGATCATGAGGAGTGTTATTATGGCCTAGTAGTATCAGACTGTTGACAACACAGTTAACAGTTCTTTGAATAATAATGCTAATAACAACATGCTATTGGCCAAACGTATTTCAAATGAAATGAACAAATTGGGTGCCCCAAAATTACATTTACGATACATCAGAATATAAGTAGAAGATAATATGTTACAGGTAGAAAGACTGATTTTTTGTAGTAGTCTAATGGGTTTATATTATTGTTAAAAGTAATTATACAATGTTACTAAACATGAAAGAAATGAAGGCCACCTAATCCTCATAAAAACTTATCCTTGATACATTCTGAAATCTTCTGAGAGAAAAATATGTGCATTATCAGCAACGAATTTAATTGTACATTTAATTTTTTAGAGTTCATCCTCCTTTGAGATCTCTTTCCTCTTCATATTTCTTTAACTGTCTTAGGGCTGTAAGAGTCTTCTTCTGCAGCAATTACTAAATAGATTTTTCCATTTTAAAATTTATCTATGTATCTGTTTAATTAAAAAACCATCACATTCTTTTGGGTTTTTTTCTTTTTTTGCTCTAGTTATATAAAAATCACTTTTCTATGGAATATAATCTGTTTACTAATATAGATCTAACTTAAGATGTGTTATTTCTATTTTATGTATTTTCTATACTTAAAATAACTTCCTAATTAATTGTAATATATGCAATCAATAATTATTTTAAATGATATGTATTTCCTACTAAAATAATGACCTTAATGTCACAGTATCTCCTCTATGCCCATCACATATCTTGTCCTTGAATATACAATACACTGGGAACGAAAAACTTAATTAAGATAGATTTTTCTTGTACCTGTGGAAAAAGAGAAAGAAAGGAAAAAAAAAACAGGAGTGAAAATGCACATTGGAAAAAAGGAAGCAACCCTGAGGAGGTTGCATGGATCTGGGGATGCTGACCCGGCCCACGACATCTCCCTAGTGTCCAGTGAAGGGCTGGATAAACTCTTCAGCCCAGGAAAGAAGCAGTGCCCTCCACCCTCTTGACCTCCTGGCTTGACTTCCTTCCCTGCTCTCACCCTATGCTTCCCACCCCTTCACAGGCCTTCTCTCTGCCTGACATTAACGTGCCACATTTCACTCAGGTATGACTTAGCTTTCCTTAGCTTTCCAGAGTTGTCAATCTCAGGCAATACCTAGCTTTAAGCTTGCCCATCAGGGTACCTGTTTCCCGTGTCAACAGCACAATGACAATTTCTGACTCTGTAAATAATATGCAATTAACTTCTGAAAGACAGTTGTCTAACTGGCAATCCTGCGTTTATTTTCTAGCTATAGCAGTAATAACCTACTAGTATTAACCTGCAAAATGGAATCATGTAATAGATTTCTGAAATGAAAATTTTAAACTCAAAATTACTGGTCACATTAGCTCTCATCCTTTACTTTAGAATTTTAAAATAAGTTTTAGATTATAAAAATAGATTAAAAACTCTCTGCCGCTGTATGACTGAGAGTCCCACAGTTATGCAGTTTTGACACTGAGCCTGTATTTCTGAAAGAGCAGGTGGACTTTTTGAGAATTGTACTGAGTAATTACTCAAGTTTGTGTCTCTATGAATCATGAAGATATTCAGTAAGAATCCTAATCCTGGTCCTTAGAACTGCTGAATATGATGGTAGCATCCCTTCTTCCCTTCCAGCTGTCCATTCTTTAACAAATATTTATTGAGTACCAACTTTGGGCCAGGTAATATTCTAGGTGCTGGGAATACAGCAATGAGTAAAACAGACAAAAACACCTGTTCTTGTGGAGCTTAACTCAAATGGAGGAAAAAACAGTGAACAAGATAAGTAAGTATATAGATAAATAAGTGGCCAGGAAAATAATGAGTTTTGTTTGGGGATTGGGGGGGGGCACTGGAATGCAGGTCATAATCCATAAGAGCAATGTCAAACCTGTTAAAAAACATCAGGAAAGCCAGGCACAGTGGCTCACACCTGTAATCCCAGCATTTTGGGAGGCTGAGGCAGGCAGATCACCTGAGGTCAGGAGTTCGAGACCAGGCTGGTCAACATGGCGAAACCCCATCTCTACTAAAAATACAAAAATTCACGTCTGTAGTCCCAGCTACTTGGGAGGTTGAGGCAGGAGAATCGCTTGAACCCAGGAGACGGCGGTTGCAGTGAGCTGAGATCATGCTACTGCACTCCAGCCTACACGATGGAGTGAGACTCCATCTCAACAACAACAACAACAACAACAACAAAATCAGGAAAAAAAAATGTACTGTGGAGAAATAGAGTCAAAACTACCTCTGGAGGCAGAAGTATACTTTTCACATCATTTGTTCCCCTCTCTTAGCTGAAACTATCACAAAAGAATGAGAAATTGAAAGCCTTTCAGTAAGACTACTGGAAATTTGGATCTTTCTCTCTCTTTTTACCTTCGTCTCTTCTAATTGCCTTTGAAGATTTTTGGGGTCCACCGCAATAGGTTCAGATAAGTGTTTGCTCGCTGTGGCCTCACAGGCCTGGAGTCCAGAAAGAAGTCCACATGAAGCATCTTCATAGTGTTGATATTTATCCACCAGATCTTTAAGATTATTTCCAAGAACATTGCACTAACAATCAAAAGGGAAAGCGGTAGGAGATTAAAACCCACTATTTTCATATGCATCAAATAATCTTAGGACCTATAAAATCTGTAACTTGGAAAAAAAAACAGACTTCCACCAAAGTTAATAAAAACTCTGTAGGGCTAAGATTTTCTCCTTTATATGAAGAGGTACGCTATAAAAAGCCAAAAAGTAACATAAAATAAAGAGACAGTTCTGGATTTATACCAATTCAAAAACATATTTATAGAGCTGAGTCTTAATGTAGAATAAAGGATAAAGATATCAATCATCAGAGGAAGGAAATTTTGATACACCATGTGTATAGACATGGATTTGATGGAAGGGTTTTAAAGGTGCTTAATAAATTTCTGTATGTTGCACAAGATTGATTAACAAAAGGAAGACAGAGTATATATTAGAATGGAGCAAAGTCCAAGAGTCAATGATGGTCTTTAAATCATTTATGCAACTTGGCAAGTCTGTTCAGATTATATTATAAACCAGAAAATATTTTCTTAGATTTTTTTTTTCAAAAAAACACTTTTACTTGACCACAAAAATAAAAGAAGCAAAACAGTCTTTTATTCATTAAGGATTAAAATAATATACTGATCAAATATAGAAGACAAACACCTGCAGTGAGATGAAACCAGTTCCCAAGCTTGAGAGGCTGCAAGCATCTGTTTTCGCTTAGAGTCAATGCACAACCGCCATCTTGTGGTCACATTGGATATTAGAGCATTTGGGAGCTGGGACTTCTGGAAATCACGCTCTCAAAACTAAAGTAATTTTAAGTTTCTAATCTTCAAATACATTGTTCAGAAGTAAAGCAGGTGAATAGGATAGAGAAAAGGCCGGGCACCATGGCTCACAACTGTAATCCCAGCACTTTGGGAGGCCGAGGTGAGCGGATCATGAGGTCAGGAGATCAAGACCATCCTGACTAACACGGTGAAACCCCGTCTCTACTAAAAATTAAAAAAAAAAAAAAAAAATTAGCCAGGCATGGGAGTACATGCCTGTAGTCCCAGCTACTCGGGAGGCTGAGGCAGGAGAATTGCTTGAACCCAGGAGGCAGAGGTTGCAGTGAGCCAAGATCACGCCACTGTACTCCAGCCTGGGCGACAGAGTGAGACTCCTTCTCAAAAAAGAAAAAATGAAGTAGGCTAAAACTACCTTTTCCTCCTGTTTTGGATTTTAGGTTTCTTGCCTCTTAGTTCAAAACTATAGTTGAAAATTATAATTGCAGATTTACTTTTCCCTTAAAAAATCAAAATAACATTACCTTAGAGTAGAGAGACCTGAATCGATCAGTAGCATGATCCAACTTGTGCTGCACTTCTCTGTGGGTTGCAGAAGTATCAACCTGGCCACCATCTCTCTTGCTGCAAGATTTGGCAGCTTCTAACACTCTGTTTCCAGAAATTGTAATGTATCTCAAGTCACCTTTGTGAGAAATAACGTCTTCTGAGAAACTCTTCTGCCTCTTCAATTTGGTCATTAAACCATTGAGGTCATCTGCACCTGCCTCCAGGTTTTCAAGTTCTTGTTCTGACTGCTGTAGCCAGTGCTCAAACTCGGTATAGTCAGCATCAAACTTTTCTAATTCTTCCTGCAGAGAGTGAGTTAACTTCATTTTCTTCTCTGACTCAGCCAGTGCAGTTTCATAATGCGCTTTCAGTTCTTTCATGTTCTTTTGCAGTTTCTCTTTTTCTTCAGGAGAGAGATACTGACCCTGTTTCTCAAGCAACACTTGTGCAGACTGAGTGGCTATGATGACTGCTTGGTGCTGAGAGATGATCTTCTCGTGTTGGGCCTATGTGAAAACAAATTGATCATAATCTTCAAGCAGTAACAGGGTTACACCAAGGCTGCAGGGAGCTCCCTGCCACCTCAAGACTGACAGGTTTCAGTGATCTACTGGGCTACAACTTGCTTCTCATTCCCCTTTTCAAGCTATACCATACCCCCTTTTATTGGTGAATATCAGAATAACAAGGCATTTTGAGCATGCTAATCTTATTTTAAAGGACATTTCCAATCTTCTCTATGTACTTAATCAGATAGGACAGACACCATTTTTCAGAAGTTTGGAAAAACAAATTTCTATTCCAATTCTAAAATAAGTGTCCATAATCTGATCTCATTTTATTCCCTGCTTTCTCACAACTACCAAAGAAAAATGTCTTTACCTAATTTTGGGGCAAACAAGTATAATATCTTTTTATTACAAAATGATTCTGCAAAAACTTTTAAATAGGGAAAAAGAATCTGTAACTTTAAATAGGGAAAAAGAATCTGTAAGCTTTAAAAAGGTTTCAAAAATAACTAAGCTAGAACACTGTACATTCAGAGAAGCCCAATGGACATTAGAGAAGCAGATATAATAAAAAGAGAATCCTGGAGCTACTCAGCTTCACTGGGCCTCAGTTTCCTGCATGTGAAAATGGCGACAATAACTCCTACACATCACAGGTTGCTGTTAAGGAGTACATGAGATCGCATATGTAGAGCACTCCCTGCAGAGCTGGGCATGTGCCAGAAATTCAAATCCACTCTGAAGGCAGGAAGGCAGGGCTCCCAGGCAGGTGTGCTGCAGGCAGGTCACAGGTATGCAGAGCTACTGATCCCCTCAGTCTTCAGGGCAGCAGGGAGGCATTAGGCAGGTGAAGTCCCTTTCCCCCCAGACATAAGCACCTTCTTCCATTCACCCCAATATGCCATACAAGTGTGGCAAAAAGGATACCAATCCTTTGGGAGGGCAATTTCCCACATTTCTTATACTGGCTTACATGGAGCCAAATGACCCACTCCCACTACCTCAGAGCCCCTTTTATTACCTCCAGATTCTTTGCTACTCCCACCCTCACCTCCATTCCCACCCTGGTAAACACTTTAGGACCTTTGTCTCCTGTTGTTCTTTGTCTAGTTACAGCTCTTTCATCGGATTATCTGCTTGGCTAATTGCGCCCATCTCCATTGAGTCCTATTCAAATGCTGAAAACTGGTCCCCCACCCCACACTCAACCACCCTTACCTAACTCCTTTTCTCCCTTAGTACTCACTACCTTCTAACCTACCATATAACTTAGTTATTGTCTGCTGTAACATTCTCACCAACCAGAGTGCAAGGGGGGGGCGCAGGGAATTTATTTTGCTCACTGTAGAATCCCAAGTACTGAGAACAGTGCTGGCACACAGGAGCTGAGTGAAAATAACTCTGTGCTGTGAAAAGGACTCCTTTAGAAGGACTGCTATGGGGCAGCCATTCACTTGTAAGTCTGATACCAATTAGTCAGCTCAGAACTGGCTCATTAACACTGGCATCCTCACTGTCTATAACAGTGCCCGCCACCTAGTGGGCACATAGTAAATATTTTTAACTAACTTCTTTCCCATAGACTTGTGTTTTTGGTATTTGAAATACATTCATATGCTACCCCCCACCTCCAAGAAGGGCTTTGCACAAAATAGGATGGACAGACATATTCAACACCATATAAACGATCAGATCTGTCCCCTTCCTCTTACAGATGAGGAATCTCAGGCTGAAGGAGGAGAATGGCTTGGCCCAGGACATATAGGACAACTACTGAAAGCTAAGTTCCTGGCTCAGGCGCTGTGGCCTTCTCTCCACGCTACCAGATTAGGACTTTTTTTTTTTTTTTTTTTGAGACGGAGTCTTGCTCTGTCACCAGGCTGGAGTACAGTGGCATGATCTTGGCTCACTGCAACCTCCACTTCTGGGTTCCAGTGATTCTCCTGCCTCAGCCCCCTGAGTAGCTGGGATTACAGACTGCACCACCGCACCCAGCTGATTTTTGTATTTTTAGTAGAGACAGGGTTTCACCATGTTGGCCAGGCTGGTCTCAATCTCCTGACCTTGTCATCCACCTGCCTTGTCATCCACCTGCCTCAGCCTCCCAAAGTGCTGGTATTACAGGTGTGAGCCACCACACTCGGCCCAGATTAGGACTTTCTAAAGCACAGATTCCCATATTCTTTGAGGTAAAATGATCAGATAGGAAATGCCATGCTGTGCCTAAAACCAAGGGCTTTCCTGTGCAATATCTTTAAGGCTACCCACCAGTATTTTTCACTACTTTGGTCGACTTACTAACCTTTCCTGACTTCTTTGTAACTGACTCATAATGTTCCTTTATGAATTCACTAGATGTTTTCATTTTAAGAGACTTTATTTTTCATAATAAGGTCCTATAGTAGCCCCTTAAAATTGTGAACAGTAAATACTCCCATTCTTCTTCTGGTTTAATTTATATTTTCTATAAGAACCTCACAGGGAGTATCCTATTCCAAAGATTCCAAATATGAAGAGTGGGAGGAAAATAAACAGAGCTGCAAAAGTTTCTGAGGTCCAGTCATCTAACTGTCAAAAGCCAAATATTGAAATAAAATGACTGACACTTTATAAATGGTTCTACAGAAGTCGCCTTTGCTCCTATAGTAGCATTAACGTTAGCTTTAATTTATGTCATGGAGTAAACTGGTAGAAGGGCTTTTCTATCTCTTCTCAACAACAGCCTTAACTGAATAGATGAGCTGAGCTCAGAAAGAACTTAAGTGAGCTCAACTTAGGCCGGGCACAGTGGCTCATGCCTGTAATCTCACCTCTTTGGGAGGACGTGGGCAGACTGCTTGAGCCCAGGACTTCGAGAGCAGCCTGGGCAACATAGTGAGACCTCATCACTACAAAAAATAGAAAAATTGGCCAGGCATAGCAGAACAGACCCAGCTACTCAGGAGGCTGAGGTGGGAGGATCAATTGGGCCACGGAGTTTGAGGCTGCGGTGAGCCATGCTTGTTTCACTGTACTCTAACCTGGGCGACAGGGTGAGACCTTCTCTCAAAAAAAAAAAAAGATTGTTCTCTTAGAACACAGATTCAGATTTAGCAGAGTGAGCATATGGCCTAGTTTTAAATCCAAATTCCAGCCCTTTCTAGATGTGTAACTTCAGAAAGCTACTTTAATACTGTCAGTCACAGTTTCCTCATCTGTAAGATGAAAATAAAAACCCCAAAGAGTAACTGGGAAGACAAAATGAGTTAAAATGGAAAGAACTTAGAAGAATGCCCACTTTAATTGTTCTATAAATGTTAACCATTATTATTTTTTATTAAATCTTTATAATAATTCTACTTCACTTACATGGAGAATGCCAACTCTACAGTTTATTTCTCATTATTTTTTGACTTGCTTAGAACTCTCATAATAATTTATATCTGACATGATGAACTCAGAAAAAAACCTCTTTCGTCATTAAGGTTTGAAAAGAATGCATGTGCTAGGTTATTTCTCTCTTTACCGACCTGGAAATAGAACTGAATGATATCATATGTTTACAACAACATACCTTAACTTTCTGATATTGCTGATTCAGATTCTCCTGAGTGGGTCCAACTTGCCCATCAACATCAGTCTCCAACAGGTTACCATTAACTTCATCCTCTTCTCCAACTGCTGACTTGTCATCACCTTCTTGAAAATGGGTCCCGTTCTGTTCGATTACCTGTCTGTGTTTCGTCCCTGCCCTTTCTGAGTCTTTGTCAACATTTGACAACCAGTCCAAAAGGTTTTCTATTTTGGTTTTGCTCTCTTCCAGCTGCTTCACCGCCGCAACCTAGGGAAGGAAAGTTCACAGAAGGAATTCAGAACGTGGGCCAAGGCATAGTTTTAAGACATTCCAAAAGTAAACACTTAGAACATTTTAAATTAGAATGAGGGTACTAAAAACTGACACACATTGAAAACTTAACACACTGAAATTAAACCCTAGAGCAACAGGCAGTTACTTTGAAGTTTCCCCTGTTCTTAAAAATACATTCCAAAATTTTAACTATAATTGATGAGTGACCACACATTTCACAGGAAGAAAGTTTCACAACCTCACTTAAATATTAAGAAAAAGTTAAGCAAAGCCAACTCTTCAAATCTTTTGTAGTAATTGGTCAATTATGTACCTGGAAATCCAGAATCCTATAATAAACCTTAGCGATAATCCTTATTTACTACCACTGGATATCACTTAATAATAAATCAAGTAGCTGTTAGGCTAATCATTTTTGACATAGTAATAGTGCACCACATATTTGAATAAGGACCTTTTCAGTTTCTTCCTTGATTGCTGTTGTCACAACTTTATCCAGCTCCTTTTTAGACTGTTCTGCTTTTAAATTAAGCTGTTCACACTTTATCTTAGCTTCATTAAGTTTCTGTTCAATCAAAGCCTTATCTTCCCGTGACAGCTTTTCACCATTCTCTTTTAGGAAGTTCTCCGTGTTTTTCACTACTTCAGCCAATGCCTGTGCACTTCCTTGCATATCTTTCTGTAATTCCTTATAACACAAAATAAAAAAGTATATTTGATTAAATTATTACCTATTTAGTTCTTCCAGAGTTGTAATTCTAAAAGACAAGGTGAGTAGAGAGTCTAGTACATGTAGTCTGAATAAACACATTCAGTATGTTAATTTGAGTTGATTTATTTCAATCACAATACTTAATATAATTTGAAACTCAAACAATATTAAAGAAAAGCACGGATTTTCATGTTTAACAAAAGAATGCAGTCAGTGAAACACTGACAACGTTTTAAGAATTCAGTATATGATCTATACAAATTTGTACACACCAGATTTTTTTATATTATATGAGCACATGTACAAAGGCTTGTAAATATATGGTAATATTTATTGTTTCTACACTTTTATTTTTTAATGTGTTTATTGCTCAGGATAAAAATGAACTAATTTTCCTAGCAAACTATGACACTTCCCTTTTCTAAACACCAGAATCTGTAATATGTAATGTTTGCTTCTTCGCCTGGCTGCTAGGTACCTCAAGATTAAGATATCTCCTCAGTAGTTATAGCTTTCCTACGTCTAGATTTTTCCATGTAGTTTTTCCTCTTCTGTTCCTCGGTTATCATGCATTTTCATTCTCTATATTATACTGTTTGAGTTTTAATATTATTTTTTCCATACTTTATTTTAATCCTCTTCAATTTGTCTTAAATAGTATTTGAATTGAAAGAAATCCTATTAATTGAGCCACGACTATGTGACCTTAACTGTGCTAGTGACTTAACACACACTATTTACTTAACTTTTATAATAATGTAACAATGAAAGTGTGCCCTATGAAGAAACTGAGGCTCTGAGAGACTGTTATAAAGCTAACAATATATAGAGTCTGGAATCTGAACCAGGAGCTATCTACTTACAATGAAAATGTTCTCTCTCCTGACACCAAAATAAAGATATCTTTATCTGTTGTTACTGTTATTTTTCCCTTTCCTTCAATAAAAATGAACAAATTACGATACGAGAAAGATGGAGTAAGAAGGAGCTAAGAAAGAGAAAGAACCCAAACTGATGGCTATTTCCTCTCAATTTGCAAGTCATAATTAGGTTGGCCTTAAATGGATCCAAATTCTAATTCATCACACAAGGTATTTTCATTATCAAATCCCCTTTAATATTTCCTCCACTCAATATCTCTTACCAAAAAAAGTCAAAAAAATCACGTAGCTTGCTTGAGGTTGGAAATCTAACTTTTAGTATAAAGTTTAAAGATTAAGCCCAGGGTGTCTTGGGTATGCCTTGCTTCTAAAAAGCTAAAATTACTGGTATTTTCAATAATCTTCACTGACTTCCAAATGATAGTAATTGAACATAACATCAACATAGAGCTGCTGATAGAAAACCAAATTCTACCTCTTGCTTGGACTGATATTTCTTTAACTCAACTGTGCCATCTCCAATCATGAAGGCTTCTTGGTGACCAATTAGGCGGTTTTCAGTTTGGGTAAGAAGATCACATATCCCTTGGAGTTTCTCTTTATACTCCTGCTGACGCTCTGCTACAATCTAAAGTGAAGAAAACCCAAAACATCTGAAATGTGCGGTGGTCACAAAATCGCTATTGTGATAGCTTCTTATTAGAATACATTTTCCAAGTTTTGTCTAATAAGCTTTTATAAGTATGCTGTAAACATGATAGCAGTAGGGTACAAACTGAGCAAGGTGAGACAGAAAATATGAGCATATTCCATATACAAGGAAAGTGATCATGTTTAGATGAAACTGCTCAACAGAATACTGGCCATGCATATTTGTAAGAGATGGAACTTCTGACCAACAGGAAGAAACATCCCATTTTCTTAAGCTCTTGAAACCTGCGACACATAGAATTAATTCTGCAAAAGGACATCAAAAGAGAAGTTAGTTGTGATTTGTAGGTTAACATATTTGATATGTGTATATAGGTTATCATGCTAGAGACAATGTCTGATGCTTCAAGAAATAATAAAAGGAACACTGCATGCAATATTTTTACTTAATCACTATGTCTAAGTGCATTCTCACCTCTTTGCTCATTATTGCTATTAGATATAGTACTCACATATTCATTAAATATTCTAAAAGATTAAGAAGTCAACACTAATTACTTGCACCTTTCATTTTCCTCTCTATATATACACTAATTATTCATCTTATAGCCATAGATCATGTTTACTAAGAGCCTAACACAGGCTAGGCAAGATACTAAGTGTTTTACATACATTCTTTTTATCAATGCTCACAACACTAGCAGGTAAGCACTATCGTTATTTCCAATCTACCAATGATTAAACTGAGGCTAAATGACTTGCCCTAGTTCACAGAATGAATGAGTCGCACAGCTGGGATGTGAAATCAGTCAATCTAGCTCCAGAGCCCAGAATTGCTGTGCTGTATTGCTTCTCAGAAGAAAACGAAACTCTTAATTAACCTTCTTTAGCCATATGTTCATCAATGTGTTAAATTTCTAAGTGCATTCAAATTTCCTAGTCTTGGGACGGGGCAATCAAGACTTTCACTTGAAGTTAAGTATTTTGGGGAGTCAAAAAATTAAAATCAACTAAATTATAGCATCATTAGTGAAAACAATATTGTTATACACTGTAGGATTTGTATGTACACTGTATCTTATCCACTAATGCCTTTCCAGAAGATCTTTCCTGTCACACTATACTCCTTGGGTATCTACATTATAGTTTCACACTAAAAACAAAGAATGCCAACTCCACGAAGAAAGGCAAACCTTCTGATCATCAAGATCTTGTTCTAGATGTAACTGAGTCTCTAAACGTTCCACCTGGGTAGTCACTGACTCCTGTACATCAAGAAAACACTTCTGAGTTGTATTTAAGAGCCTCAGCAGTTGTTTGCTTTGGTTGGGAGACAGATCCTGTGCATATTCAGAAATGAAGAACTGCACATCGAAGGCAGTAGTCTCCAGCTGCATTTTGGTATGTCCAAGGTCTTTTAATACATTCTGTTAAAAAAAGTGGTAAAAGTTATCAGTAGAAAGCTAAGCCATGATAAAATTTATATTAACAATAACATTTATATTTTGTAAATACACTTCTCACATAAGGGAATGTAAATTTTATGAATTTTTTTGCTATTCATCAAAAATCTATTTATCATCCAGTAATAAATGATAAATTAATTATTTAAATACCATGGTAGTTAGTATTATATAAAAAGATAAATAACGCCTCTAAAAATGGTTTATCTTTACCTGTCACACTGCACTTAAAACATAACTCTGACAAAAGGAAAAGACCTAACTTAGGTATATTTAGCACACTGAAGAGAAACATCTACCTTAAAATATTACTTGCTAACATTTACAACATCCATGTAATTGTGATAAGATATAAATAATACTATGGGGGATTTGAAATATGAATGAAATATGCCAGAATTTCAGTTTTCTGACTCTCAAGCCAGGAGCCTAATCATTGTTCATGAGGAATGCTGTTCAAACTAAGAACTTGGAAAAAAAAAAAAAAAAGGATGCCAAAAGTGACTAACATATAAACACAGTCATGAGCCACATACAACAGGTCACATATCAAATGGTGGTCCCATAAGATTACAATGCCTTATTTTTCCTGTACTTTTTCTAAGTTTAGATACACAAATACCACTGTGTTACAACTGCCTACAGTAGTCAGTACAGTAACATGCCGTACAGGTTTGTAGCCTCGGAGCAACAGGTACATCATACAGTCTAGGTGTGTAGTAAGGGATGCCATCTAGGTCTGTGTAAGTATACTCTTTGTTGTCTGCAAAACACAAAATCACCTAACAATGCATTTCTCAGAATGTATCTTCATCATTAAGTGAGGCATGACTGTACTACATATACTATTATGCATTTACATGACGATTTTTATATGGCTAATTCATATTATTATATATTTATGTGACTAATGCATAAATAAATATATAAATAAAAATCTCAACACGTCAGTGGTGTAAGAGTTTGATAAGGCATTTGGGATAGCATCAGAATGGCACCCTTAAGGTTTTTTATAGTTGTGTCAACTATGAATAAAGACATCTCTAGAGACAAAGGAAATAATCCTTTATAGCCTTAGCGAAGTCATATTTTCTAAACACTTGTTATATTAAAGCCATAGGTTTTAAAATATATTTTGTCATCTTTGTTTTGATACTTGCCTTGAGAAACTCCAAACGTTTCTTTACATATTCAGAATCTTGAACATTCACAATCTCAATATCCTTCACAGATCTGCTCTTCTCTGATATCCAATCTGAGAATGACTTAAGTTTCTGCAGAAATTCTTCATGGGAAACTGCTAGTTTAGACTAGAAAAAAAAATTGTGCATTCAGTTGTCTTTCCCCAAAATGTCAAATTCTTACAAATAATGACTCTGGTTTATGGGTTTAACAATCTAAAAATAAAATACTCCATCTTATGACTAAATCCTCAAATAATAAAATTTTCTTCATAAATCAAAATTTTGACATTTTATGCCTACCATTTCAGAGTCAATTGCAAGCATGATCTGTTTCGTTCTTTCTGAAGCCACGTTGCTGAGGGAAGAGAAGGCGGTCTTCAAACTCTGGTGGCTAATACTCAGTTCTTCAAGATGTCCTCTGGGAAAGTCACTGGGAAGAGACTTTAAAAACTCTTCGGCCAACTTCATATCTTTTCTTAAAATAACAGCAATTGGAGCTAATCCTAATTCAAATGTCTGCAAAGAAATATATCCCGGACCTATTTACTATTTAGTGTAAAACACAAATATAAACATGAAACATAGAAGTGTTCTGCTTCTTTTTCCCAGTCATACATCAGCTGACTACCATCCATAAAAAGGCAGTAGACAATTCTTACCTCCAACTGTCTAAGTTGATTCTTCAAAGCTTCCAGGTTGTTATCCAAAGATTCCTGGTTGTCTAAGGGGGGTTTCATATCTTGAAGCAATGTCAAATACTCATGCATTTTTTCAGTGTGCTGTAAACACTGCTGTAATTCACTGGAAAACTAAAAACAAGGTTGGACATTTTAATTCAACAACCTTTATGCAGATTTTTAAAGCAAATTGTATGGGATTATTCTCACATGGTTCATGCAGCTATTTCTGTACAAAATGTATAAGTCAACTTACTTGTCCGGTTGAGCTATCTCCAGAAGCCATTTCTTTTGACCCTGAAATACATTCCAAATGGCTTGGGAAATCATCACACAGATCCTTAAGCTTCTCATCTCTTGGCAATGCTGATGCACACACAGTAGAGCTTTCTAGTCCAATTTCTTTTACAGTTTCTAAATTAGGAGAATAGTGGTTTACTTCTTTGCTTTTAATATCACTAAGAATGTGTGGCTTTTCTTCCATCATCTCAGATGTAGAACATGCTTTTTGATTAAAGTCTCCAGCATGTTCTATTTTTTCTGAATATCCATCAGCAAGCAGCTTGTAGAAAATATTTTCAAGTTGCAGTGGAAGTACTTTAGATGTAATGCCTCTTTTCTCTAGGTCATACTCCATATGAGTTAATTCTCTCATCAATTCAAATAGTCCTGTAATTTTCTGGCTATGTTGATCTTGCTTCAATATATTAAGGAGAAGCTCAGACTTAAGATTTCCAAGACAGAAAGGATCATCTCTACTTTCTGCCTTTAATTCTGATGAGTTACTCATGGGGGAAACTCCAGAAGAGTCACTCATCTGAGAGTCGCTGGGCACAGTAGATGCTTCATTTACCAACTGTGATGTGGTAATCTGTTTAATTAAATTTTGAACTAAAATTTCAGTGTCTGCACAGGCTGAAGGTTCTTCAACCTCTTGAGGGTTCACATGACCTTCTTTCAACCTGCTTTTTAAGATATCCTTTACATCCTCCACAAACACCTGAGACAATTCGGGAATCTCAACCTCCTTTTCTTGGGGTCTTGGAGACAAGGCTTGTTCTTTTGGTAGCTGTTGCTCAATTCTTTCTTTCTTATTACTAATTTCTAAGAATGAATAGTCAGTATTTAAAGTGTTACTGGAGTTATCATTTCCTAATCCATTTGCACACTGGTCTGACTGCAGAAAATCATTTTTCCCAACATCTTCTACATGTTTAAGAGATAATATTGAAAGTGTGGCTTCAATACTTTCTGGTGTGAACTGAGAAATTTCTGTTCCTCCTCCTGAGATGTTTTCTTTACTACAAAGATCATTACTTTGGATCACCTCATTAACAGGTGACTCTTTCTGGGTACTAGTGGACTTCTCTTTTGTATTATTAACTCCTAATTGTAAATGTTCTTTCATGGGAGGGGCAGTTATTAAAACATGGCTTGGGACATCTTCATTTGGTTTGGCTACACCTTTTGCTTTTATATTTTTAGCACAATGTTTTAAATAAGTAAACAGATCAAGCTCTTTCTCAGGTCCATCAGTGAATGACTCCTCAAAATGTGTATTCCTTTCCCATGATGTAATGTCTGAAGTGATGTCATCACTCATCTCTTTGGAAACTGATGTGTCAAAAATTTCTTCAAGATTCTCAAACTGAACAGGACTTTTACTAACTATTATTTGTAGATTATTTGGTTCATCTTTAAGAGTTACAGTTGCTTTTTTAAGGCTTCCTTTCTGATTAAGTTCTTCATTGTTTGTGATTTGTGAAAATGGAAACTGACTATTAATTAACTTGAAACTATCCCTTGTATTTTCACCAGGCAAAAGTTTGAGATGCCTATTTTCTTCTTCTACTAGACCTTCTACAAGCACTTCTCCTTCACCCAAGTACATTTTCTGAATTGATGTTTCATCTTCTATTAGAATATCACTTTTGCCATCTCTCCCTTTAATGAGATCGCTTCCATTTCCTTGAGGATCTTTGTCAGTTACAGAGGCTATCGATGACAAATGGCTTTCCTCAGCAGGTTTTCCCATCAAATCAGGCTCAGTACATATGATGTGATCAAGAGATGAGTCAATTTTTGGTGCCATATTCTTAAAATATTGATCTTTACCTTTCACAGAATCAGTCAATTCTGGCAATTCTGACCCTTGAATCAACTTAACCTTTGTGTTTGCCAGATCATTACCTAATTCAGAAGTTGAACTGATATTATTATTATGTGAAATACTGGCAGGGCCAAAAGTTTTTTCACATTCAGTGTCTTTAATGATAGGCAGCAATAAATCCTTAAGTACCATCTCATGATTCAACAGATTTTCTTTGCTTTTTCCAACAATCTCAATTGTATATTCTGGAAGGTTGCTTTCTTCAGTAGCTAAGCTATTTTCACTAGGTGATGCTAGCTGTGCAACATTTACCCTTTGCTGTTTTTCTAAAGAGCTACAACTGTGCATTTTATCCAGAAGAATCATTTTATTAATATTTTTATTTTCATCACTGTTTTCATTTACAATAGAGACACACAACTGGATATCCGTATCTTCAGCCACATCTTGGCACCTGTGCTTTCCATTCTCATCTCTTATACATCCTCCTTCTTCATCAATGCCATCATTATCATCATCATCCTGATCATTACTGTCATATATATAATCCCCATAACTTTCTTCACTTTGCATAGAATCTAAATGATCAGTATCAGAGTGAAATTCCTGTACAGTTACATACTCTTCCTTTCTTACTCTCCAACTGCCATTGTCATCAAATTTTAATGATGCAGTGATGCTCTCTTTTCCTCCTACAATATCATAATCAGTCAATGAGTCAGATTCATCTCCTTCAAGGATATTTGTGCATTCCCTTTCTGATCCAGTTTCCAGCGACTGTCTATTCACCTTATCTGAGCCAACGGGATTTAAATGTATTTTTTCACCAGAATCTAATTCATCTTTCTCAACATCCATGAGGAAATCCTGACGACACTGTGCTTTGTCCTTCACACTTAAGCTACCAGCTAGTGCCCCCTGGGGAACCATGGAATTTTCGTTCTCTTTTAAGACATCATAAAAAACATCAGCAGGAGAAGCCATCTCATCGTTTTCCTCTTGCAGTGTGTCATAGTCCCCAGGGTGCAGGCAATCATGATCATCACCATCAAGAAGCAGAGAATCATGGTCATCGTCTTCAAACAAGGGAGTATCGTAAAAATCATCATCACTATCAGTGTCTGTTCCTGTGTCATTCTGCTGATCATTCAGCAGTGACGTTTCATAGTCACCAGCACTGATGGTTTCATCAAGCAATGGTGTAGCAGAGGTAAGAGATACAATGGCATTATCAGTATCACCCCCTGGAGTCACAGAACAGGAATACTCTTCTATTTCAGACTCATTTTTCTTGTCTTCAGGCATCTGCTGAAAACCAGGATGTGTTTTCTCATCCTCACCAGAAGTATCTGAAATGTATTTATCATTGTGACACTGTACTTCAGGATTACTAGAAATCATATTTAAAGATTTCTGTCCATACTGCTCTCCCGGTAAACTGATGTTAATAGCCGCAATTCCCAGAAACTGGTCTTGAAATTTTTCTCCTATTCTTTGACCTGATAACATGGTTTTGTCACTGAATGATAACGTTTGGGCTTCACACTTATTTCCATTGCTCTCTGGGGTGTGTGTATCATTAAAACTTCCCTGACGGTGCCTCAATTTATCATGACTTAACAAGGCACTTAGCCTGGGGGAATAGTCAAAGATAGGTGAATCCCTGTTTGTATTATCTTCATTCTCTGTTTCATTCACACCACAGAATTTATTCATTTTTGATTTTACAATAGGATTTTCTATCAAATCACCTGGAAAGTTTTGAATGTTTTTAGAATGACTACATTCACTTGCATGTTCATTTGTTTCCACTTGGCTTTGATTTTCATAGTTTGTAAGTATGTTTTCAGAGTCATTTCTAAGCATGCTAATGTCTGCAAGTTCAGTCTGTGTTAAATATGATATGGGACTGGGAACACACACACTGGGTGAACTGTTAACTTTAGGATCAATTGATATTGTACTTGCCGGTTTTTCTGACTGAGAAAATTCACTATTGATAACATTATTTCCCATTTCATGAAATTCTTCATCCACAGCACACTTTCTATTTTCAGGAGTCTCTTCATGTTCAGGTTCTCCACAGTGACATTTATTGAAACTACTTGGTGCAGTTGTACATTCATCCTTTTCTCTACCTGAAGCATTATTAAGAAATACACCAGAGGAGCTTAAGACATCGAGACATTCTTTTATGGCTGTATCTCCATCAAATTCTGCATGACAGCCTTCCAGTAGCATGCCAACAGCCTCATCCAAGTCTCCATCGTACAGCAAAAGCCTTTGCCCTGTGTTTGCATCCATATAGCTATTTATCATTAAATAAGATAGAAATAATTTTTTAGTTTGTTCTGAGGTCTGAGTAATGACAGGTTCTTCTCCATCAAAAACATCGTCTTCTTGTCTGTAATCATGAACTGTGGAGGGTTGAAATTTACAAAAAGAGAGCCATCTTCTGGCGTTTTTACAAGCTTCTAAATCTCCTAAATCTGGCATTTTATCAGGCAGTATTATATTTTTTAAAATTGATGCTGTGTTATTGTCTATAATTCCTAGCTGTTTAGCAGCATCCAAACCAATGACTTGAGAACTTTCTGGAATATAAAGAGCAGCTATTTTTTGCCTGCTATTCAGGATTTTGTAGGCCAATTCATTTGTAATCAACTCTTGCTGCAAGGAAGATGATGTGGGAAATATTTCACCAGAATGGGGCCAAATGAGTCCAACATAGCCTCGTTGAGCTTCCAGTACCAGAAGAGCACTGCTGGATGTTATTAAATCACACTGTACTGCTTCGTCTACAGTTAAACGCTTGGCAGGGTTTGACTGGATGATTCCACCAGTTTGAACCTGATACGTGAGGATACTGCTAGCAGTGTCCCTGTCAATCACCCCTTCTCTGACAGCTTCTTCAACAGTCATTCTTTGGCCAGAATTGGAATTGATCAGACCTCCAGAAAGAAGCTGTGCACTTAACAACCTAAACATGGTTTCACGATCTATGAGACCTTCATGAGCTGCTCTTAAAATGCTTAAGTTTCTTCCACATTTTAATGTTATTCTACCTCCTTCTTGTGGTCTCACAGGTAGAAGCCACATCCCCGTGTTTTCCTGTAAAGTACTTCTTTGTACCATATCTATTAAAGAAACCTTCTCAGAGGTGCAGGGGTCAATAAGATCTTTGCACATATTTTGTCTTTCCAGAACTTTAGAAAATAATGCTGAGGAAACCAAGTTCTGTTGGAAAGCCTTCTGTAGGGTCAACTGTTCTCCTGTGGCTGGAATAACCAGAGAGCCTGTAGAAAGCAGTATCTCAAGAACTTTGATGGCCATGGATTCTGATATCATGCTTTGAGCCAGAGCATCCAGTACTGGAATTGTGGTAGGTGACGCAGCAGAAATAATCTCCTTAGCTTTATTTAGTTCTTTGAGTTGGCACAGAATTTGTTCATCAATAAGGCCATGACTTTTGGCATCTTTAAGTTCAAAGGACTTTCTTAATTCTGGTGAAATTAGACCAGAAATCATTAGCTGTGTCTCGAGCAACCTAATTCCTGTGTCATAGTCAATGAGGCCTCTTAAAACCGCTTGAAAGACTGAAAGGACTTCTCCAGTTGTCTGATCGATAGTGCCTGCAATCACTTTATCCAGCTGAAAGGAAAATGCAAAAATCTCAGGTCACTCTGTTACACAAGGGTGGGTGGAGTTTCATGCAAGTTAGGTTTTTTAAAAAGTAAATAATACATTTCAACATAAAAATCCTCTACTTACCAAGGCGCAGCAATGTTGTGAATGTTAGGCAGTTCAAATGCACAAGTGATCTATGTCAGTGATCTATTCAACAGCACAGGATGTGATAAAAGCTTTGAAAACAACATGCATCTGTGAATTGAAAACTTAATATCGTGTATATTGACAAGGTTAGTGAGGACACAACAGAGTAGATGATGATAGTGAGAAAAAGAACACATATCGAGAAGGCAAACCATGCTTTCTGCATTTAGGTGAGATTAGAGTCTAGTGGCATGAAAGAGATTATCAAACCCCATGCTATTGATGTTTACAGCATACAGACTTCTTCAAAGATAGTCAAAAACTAAGAAACTAGAAAAATTGTTACATACCCCTAAAATGTGACAAATTATGTGGAAAGTATTCCCAGGAGTAATGAAATTAAATATAAAGATAACTTTTTCAATACTGAATATTATGTTAGGCCTGTTGATATACACTGTCAAGTTTTAAAAGTTTAAGTACCAGTCAAATTTTAAATGATTTACACTTTAAGAAGATGCTAGGGCATCCTCACTATAATGTATGGCCTTGTAGTACTCAAATAAATCTCATGGATATCTCTGAAAATCAAACAAACTCTATAATACATTAATGCCACCTTTAGAGATGACCCACAGGCTCTTTTATAGCCTATCATATTAAAATACCTACTATACCAGAAGAATGGCTTTTAAAGAGAAGAGTTAGAAGAATGAATGATCTTTTTCTTTTACCATGCAAGGCAGAGATTAAGATGTCACAGAAACTGATGATCAGTACGTATAAGATTGCATTTAATAAACAACACTGGAATCTCCGAACATTTAAATAAATTCAATCCATGTTTTAACTACGTACAAAATTCAAGGTCATTTCTTTATTATTGACATAGATTTCCAGAGCCATGCAATCAAACTAAGCTTCTTGAAACAGCCTCGTGTTTAAATAAATAATATTACCTTCTCCTCTACCTTTACATCTCCTGAGGTTTGTGATTCTTGTAGCTGTTTCAGAGATTCACTGAATAATAAATTATAACTTTCTTGAAGAGTTTTCACTTGTTTTTCCAATTCATTTCTTTCTTCATCTGTCATTCTAAAATAACCAGAAAGGACAAAAAGACTAATGCAAGTCATCCTCAAGAAATAAAGATGACGTATTACGTTCAAAAATTTTGTCACATTATCGTAAAATAAAATATAGTCTCACATACATATTGCTCCGGTCTCAGTATGACTATAGAAAAATTAAGAATGGCCTTAAAAATATCTAAGGATCTTTCCCTTGCCTGAGAAAAGGACTGAAGGAAAGGGTGCAAACTAATGTATTGACACTTATTTAACATACAAACTTCCAAAATAACAATTGCTGCTATCTGACAGAGGGTAAGATCTCATTGTTAATCCCAACATGTAGAAGGGGATTTCCATTTCCATCAGTACCATTTCTCAAGATGAAACTTGTTTAGACTAAAGCACAAATAAAGAGGAAATTTATAAGGGGATTAACCTGATTTGCTAAGGTGTACTATAAAGTCATTCTGAAATAATCCAAAGGAGGACATCCAAAAAGGTTTAAGAAAAACGTGGATTCCTTCCCTGAGTGAAGCATTGATTGAAATACACAAAGTGCTTTGTTGCAAAAAGTAGGGATAAAATATGAGAAATGAAGCTGCCATAGGTCTCAGCTAAGAAAATGAGGACCATATTTATAAATATTTTCCAAAGAATAAGTCTCACACAGTACTACTTAGATTTAAGACTTGACTTGGAGTCTGTACTCTACCTCCCACTTGCTATTAATTCTTAAGCTCTGAGCCTGTTTCCATGGGGATAATAAGAACATTTCAAAGTTGTAAGAAAGATTAAAAGTGACAATTAATCAAATTACTAAGTTGATACTCTTTACTATATTAAGTAAATTGTGATTAGTCTGAGTCCCATTTTTAACATTGCAATGAAAATTTACCACCTCTGTTTTGCTGAAAGCTTTTAAGAACACTTCCCCACTTCGAATAAAAGAGCTAATGACAACCAACATACTTATCTCCATGTTTTGCCAAAAAAAGCTGCATAGCTTGAAGTGTTTCCGATAACTGTTCCTTTTTGGTTGATATTTCCTCACTGGAGATCTGTAAGGTAAAGAAGCCACATTCAAACTCTTCCTCCAAAAGGAGTAAACAACAGTATTTAAAAAAAAGAAATTCATCAAGCTTTAGTCAAAACCTAGTCTGTTTTCTGGGTGACCCAAGTGAATAACCTATCAGTTATTAGCCATCCATAGGTCTAGATAAGAGTATTTTATTTAGAATCCATCAGGAAAGCTCCTCTCTCTATCCTTAATGCCATCATTTTCAAGAGAAAATAATAATACATTATACATTTCCTGCATCTGTCCTAGTCCAGCTGTGGATAAAGGTGGCCTCCACCTGCAGGTGGGCACTCAGCAATGGCCCAGTGTCATCCTTGTGCACTGCGGTACTCAAAAAGACACATGACTGTGGGACACTACTTCCAAAGGGCATCTTCCTTCTGCCAAGCTCCTAGATACAATGCTCCTTTTGAAAAAATTATGGCGGAAGTAATAATCTGTAGGTATACAGACCCAGAATAAAGAATTTCTAGCTGAGAGCGGTGGCTCATGCCTGTAATCCCAGCACTCTGGGAGGCCAAGGCAGGCAGATTGTTTTGAGCTCAGGCGTTTGAGACTAGCCTGGGCAACACGGTGAAATCTTATCTTTACGAAAAACACAAAAAGTATCCAAGTATTTTTGGCTCATGCCTGTAGTCCAAGCTACTCAGGAAGCTGAGGCAGAATTGCTTGAGCGGGGGAAGGGGAGGTTACAGTGAGCTGAGGTCATGCCACTACACTCCCACATGAGCGACAGAGTAAGATCCTATCTAAAAAAAAATTTTAACTATTAAAAAAATTAATTTCTAAAGCTAAGACCCACTTTGTAAAAGTCATCTGTGACTGTCATCTGTCAGAGAAATAAAACTGATCTGTTTGGGGAAAAACCAGAGGTCATAATACTTTCTCCTAATCCCTCAGTATATCATTTCCAAATCCCTTATTTCAGAAATTGCCATTCTTTTAAATGAGCAGAAATAAGAGGAAATAATGGGCCAATGAAAAGATGGGCCAATGAAGTTTATTCAGAGTCAATTTAAAGTTTATTTTTCATGACTATAGATAATCATGAGGCTGCATTGACTTTTGAAGGACACACTTATATTAACCAAAAATTTCCTTTAACAGAACAACCATCAACTGTTCTTAGTTATAATTAATGCCATCATCTGCATTAAGAAGTATCTAGGGTACTAGGTCTAAATCTGACTTAGTAATGTTTTGGAGAATTTAAAACTAAAGAATGTCTACAAAAAAATTTCTTTAATTTGCCAGGTGTGGTGGCATGTGTCTGCAGTTCCAGCTACTTGGGAGGCTGAGGCAGGAGGATCACTTGAGCTTGGAAGGTTGCGGCTCCAGTGAGCTGTGATCATGCCACTGCACTCCAGCCTGGGTGACAGAGCAAGACCCTGTCTCAAATATATAAATATGTATATATATATTTTTTTAAAACTACAGAATATAAAAATACCAAGGGTTTATAATCCATATTTCTTAAAAGAAACTTATTATCCCAACGAATCTTTGTTAAGCTTTATGTCCCCATTTTAGTTGTCTATTTAATGAGGGGAAAAAAAGGGAAAAGGATATTTTACATGAAATATATGTATTAAAATTACTTGAACCTTTTTGGCGTAAAGCACCAAATGCAAGTGTTTTCCTACATCTCCCACATATCTTCCACATCTCACATATATAGTATGTAAGACGATGAGTGAATACTTTATTTCAATTGAGCAACGTTTCAAGTATATACTCTGGTCTGTAAACTTCTCCAAGGAAGAACCTCAAATAAGGAACACTTGCCTCATATCACAGCCAAAATAAGACAAGTCACTGATGCTTTCCCCTATTTAGTCGTATCAACAATGTCTATTTTAATAGATGACAAATACTGATGCAGAGCTAGATAAAGTGGGAGCTAAATATTAAGATTGGATGATAGCCCTTGAAATTTCTAAATGTCAGACAAGAGCAGGAGGGCAGTGTAGGAAAGTATTCCTTGAGAAAAATCCTTCTTATCTTAGCGGAAATTTATTTTTTTAATACAGTAACAATCCCACTGCTATCGCCAGCAGCAGCAGTATTAAAATTTACACCCCAACTACCAACATCCTAAGAGCTTCAAGTGGTACAGTCCAATAGATACCAGGGACATCTCCCAAGCTGTGGCCATCCAACATAACACTAAGCAGTTGGGATACAGAAGATAGCCCATTAAGACTAAAGAATTCACTAGGATAAAAGATGGTATCTAGAATTTCCAGTGATTGACTGTAGACACTTCCTTATGAGATGGAAAAGACCCAGAAAAGCACAACTAAAATCAATAATCAAGAATGTTAATATCCTGGTGTGTATTTTCATTGTTCTTGAAACTTTTTATGTTTACATCTGTAAGAATAAGATGACATATCTTTATGACATGGAGTGCCTGGATCTACTCTAGACATACAAAAGAATGACTACGCTCTTCAGCTATTCTCATTGTAATAATCAGGAAGCAGACCTAACTATTAGGAAAAGCAGTATACTGAATTCATTTACTAAAAAATAAGAACAATATGTATCATTCAGGCTTTGGAATTAAACGGCTTCTTCTGCCACACACTAACTTTGAATCTTTGGGCAAGTTATTTAATCGTTCTGATTTGCATTATAGTGGCCTATAACAATGGGAAAATTAAGGTAAAAATTAAACATTGTGCTAGGTAAACTGTGTCAACTCAGTTAACATCTCTGATATTATTATTGTTAAACCCGGACTTCTGTGAATACCTTTTGCATAGAGAAGGGAGGTTTCCCAGCCTTCTCTGCATCTTTCAATGTCTTGCTGATATTTGATACCCATTTCTGCAATTCTTTGGCTTTTTCAACATGCTCTTTCTTTTCTTCTTCCAGTGACTTCTGACAGTTGTGAGCCGTAAGAAAAACACACACTCCATTAAATGACTTAGCTATTAAACTGACCTCTCCATAGCAAACAAGAATGTAAAAATGTTTTTTTTCATCACACACAGGTTACTAAAACATTTTATTCATTCACTTAACCATATTTGCCATGTCACATAGCAGATGCACCTCCAAAATGTTTATGGTAGCAAAGAAAGCTATGGCATACATTCCTTAATGATTGGTCTAACCTCCCAGCTGTTCCATCAATGTCACAAATTTTAAATCTCAACTTTATTCACGAAGCTCTAGAAGATCTTTGAATTGCTGCCTTTGCATTAGCATTACAATCATAATTGTACTGACAAAAAGGTATCATAGAAGGTTGATAGAATACAGAATGTCTACTATACACATAAGGAAGACACACAGAATGAAGAAAAATCCTTCCCCTCCTCCAACACACAATATTCATAACGTTAGCTTTCAAGTGCAAAGACTTAACTAGAAATGAGATGTTGTGGTAAATATTTTAATATGCAAAGGTGGTCACTATATATAGAAAAAGGCAAAACTTTTTCATTTTTCGAAGCAATCTAAAACACTGCAGCTTGAAGGCTGTGGGAACGAATTTATATCTTTCTCTTTGATTCCACGGTGCTTCATGACATGTTCTTTCAGTGAGTGCAGTGTATCATTTAATAAATGATCACTATTCAATGAAGGGGAGTTCTGAAGAAATGATGCTGTGAACTTGGAGTTCATCAAGTTTATCCCATATTCTATGTAAAAAAAAAAATCATTTTAGTGTGGCCAAGTTTCAAAAAACCATTCTCAAGGCTAAATGAAACCATTTGAAGGGCATTAAATCTTATGTAATTTTCAATTTAAAACTTACTCTACTTTGAGCACTCAGCAATTTGCAGCCCTCAAGAAAGAGTATGTTACATAATTCACAGACTGCATACGTAGCTGATATGATCATACTCTGAAAAAGTGGCATGAACCAGCCAGCATCACCCCTTGCACAGTTATTTAAACATGTCCTATTAGGAAGAATAGTAGAGGCTAGAAATTCCTGTCATTAAGGGCTCAGATACTTCTAACAGTTTAAGTCCTGTGTGGAAATCAAAATCAGCTTTTTCTAAGGCTTCTTTATATGTCAACTTTCTTTTTGTCTGAGGACATATTATATTTCTGATATAAGACTTTTGATCTTTGAGTTTTGTGGCAATGAGGACATCTATAATACCTACTTGGAGAGCCTCTTCTATTGATAATCGAGAGTGACCCTGTGGCTCTATCAACCCTCCTGTCAAGTATTGAAATTCCAAACATCGGATTCCCATTTCCTTATTTATAATATTTGCATTCACTGCTTCCACCACTGACATCATTTTGTTAGTGATGGGATGGCCAATCCCTGTGATTACTAATTCACACTGTCGCAACTGCTGGGCAAACCCCTCATCAACCAGGCCTCTATGCAAAGCTTCAGCTACTCGGTACTTTTTGCCAGTAAGAGGATCAATTATGCCCCCTGTACTGACTTGGGCTTCAAGGCATCTGAGGGCAGTAATCCGATCAACCAAATTTCTACGGGAGGCTTTTAGTACAGAGATCCTTTCCCCACTAGCAGTCAACCAATACCCTGCAATAGGACTGTTCAAATCTTTCTTGGGAACTAACCGGCTCAGCAAAGTATCAGCAAGTTCTGTAAGTGTGATGAGACCTTCCTGATACTTTTTGACCAAGGCTTTGTCAATTGTTCCCTGCTCTATAGCCTCATTAATATTGAAATTTAATCCTGTTTTAGTATCAGTCAGCATATGAGAAGAATGCCCATAGGATTCAAAAAATGTAGCTTCTTTCCACTGATATTGCTGCCCTGAAAGTTCAAGATATATACTTTTCTCAATCAGGTTTCTCTGGAAAGCCTCATACGCAGTCAATTCTGACCCTGTTTTAGTATCTACTACAGAAATTCTATGAGTTTTTTGGACATTGAGATTGGAAATGTTCCTCTCCCCAAATGGAAACAGAAAGCATTGGGACTCTACATCAAATACACACATTTGCAGTAATTCTGAGTAATACAGAGCTTGCTTGTTATTGGGATTAAGGAAAACTCTTGTGTTGCTGGATGGCTCATGTAAAAACTGTAAGATGGCATTATTCAACAACCCCTGCTGCAGAGCAATTTCTGGAGGAACACGAATGCCTCTCACGGGGTCAATGACACCCCCACTGGCAATCTGGGCTTCCAAGATATGTTTACCTTTTTGTCTGTCAAGCATTCTATTTTCCATAGCTTGAAACACTGACAATGTCTTAGAAGAATATGAATATCCCACAGCTGCCTTCTCTGCCTCAAGAAGCCTAATTCTGAATTCGGGGTCAACAACTCCTTTAAGAACTGCATCTTCAACAGAATATATCTGACCTGAAATGGGATCAATTATAAAACCTGTTGCAGCCTGAGCTTCTAAAAATGCCAAAGCCATCATTTTGTCTATTACGATTCTCTTGGCCGCTGAGGCAAATGAAATCTTTTCTTTTGTAGATTCTAGGTAAAGCCCTGCAATTGAGGTGGCTTTCGTCAGAAACTTATTAAGAGTTTTCTGAACTTCTTCAACAGTCTTAAGACCGAGTCGCAGCTGCTCGATTGTTCTCATATCCAGAAGCTTAGCTTCCACCAACTGCCTGGCAGTCACAGTGTGCCTAAGCCCTTGGAACTTAAATTCATCATCCCTAACTGAACATGCATGATCACCATCAAAGTTCTGGAAGATCTCTGGTTCTAAGCCCTTCTTAAGGAAATCCCCTTTCTTGAGTCCACCAGATGCTCTGCACCCTTCAAGCATCCATTCTTCAGCACTGGGAACTGGGTTTTTTTCTTGTTTTAATGTTGTGACTTCTGTATGCATATCATACTGCTTGTTCTTAGCTATCTGTAATAGGAATTTATAAAATGTTAAAAGTCAACTTAAGAACATTATGTCACTTTACTCATTCTCAATCCAAACATAATTCTTTGAATTACAAAGATGAGATTAGTGAAAAGAAGAAAACTTTCAAACCAAGGAGGGTTCAGGAATAAGTATTATATTATTTTCAGAGTCTGAATTTTATCTTAGATGACAATTAAAGGTATTAAAATTATATCTTTAAAGACTAAGACAAAAATCTAGCCACAGAATATGTTAGAAGTTAAAGCTAACTGCTTGGTACTTCTAGCTTTTTTGATAGTCACATATTTCAAAATGTATCTCCACAGATATAACAGTATATCTATTACATCTGTATGTTTAATCTCATTCAAAAATTAAAGTGTTAATTTATAATAAAGATTCAAGTAAGTTACCAGAAAAAGTATAGCATTATTTTTCTGTCAGAACTACAAAGAGCCAAACATATTCAAAATTGTTTTAAAAATTTAGTCTAGGAGAGAAAGGAAACAAATGAAGAAACTTGACATTAGGTAGCTGATAAGGTCTCAGAACACAGAGCATACCTCTAAGGGTGTCAAAAGCTTCACCAGTTCCATTTCACATACGTTATCTTGATACCTAACAGGTGGTCTAGAATTGTTCAGGGCTTGGTCTCTTATCTTCTCAATTTCAGATAGTCTTGTAATAGGGTTTGTCTCATCAAAAGTTATCTGTAATTCGGTGCTTGTCTGAGAAAAGTACTCAGAGTAACACTGCTGGCTTTTCTCTTTCTCAAGTGGAGCCCCTGGTGGCTGGAATTGGACTTCTTTTGGTATTTGTTCAACAACCCGATGTTGCCACTTTTCTTCCAATGGCTTTGGTTCTTGAGTCCATCTCAACAGAGGGGATCTGGGTGTTGGATGAAGGTGTCCAGTGTTTCTAGAGGACAGCTCTCCAGAGTGTTGGCACTCCTTCACTGTCATCTCAAAATCTGGTTTGAAGGTACAGTCTTTGGCTGTGTTCTTTTTTTTAATTTCACACTGGAGCAAAACTAATTGATGTTCATGCTCTTTGATCTGCTGGTCCATTTTTTGCTTCAGGTTTTCAACCTCACACTTCTGGGCTATCAGCTCATCCTCAAGTTTCCGACATTTTTGGTAATGATTTGCTTCCACGTGCTGCCCTTGCTGCATTTGTTCACGATACTGTTGAAGCTGTCTTTCAAGTTCTTTAATGTTTGTTTCACAAAGCTTAGCGTTTTCTTGGGCTCTACAGTTTTCTTGTTGAAGAGACACAAAGTCCAGCTTAATGCCTGAAATATCATTTTCAGTGATGACTTTGGACTCCATTAATTTTTCCATCTTCTTCCGAAACTCCTCTGCTGACTGTTTGAATTTATCAGATTCTTCCTGAAACAGAACCATCTTTCTGTGGGTCATCTGCTCCTCTATGGTCTTTAAGTGTAATTCATCTTGTACTTTTTTCAACCTGTTATTTAACTCTTGCACCTGTGCTTGCTGTAGCTGAACTTTCTGCTCCCCACGTCGCTTCTCTTCCTTGGAAGCATTCAGCTCCGCATTCAGATTTCTAACTTCTTTCTCGGTATTCTGGATGATAATGTTCTGTTGGTCACACTTTTGCTTAAATTCACTTACTAAATTTTGACTTTTCGCCAGGTCTTCTTCTAGGCATTTAATTTTTCTTTGAAAATCCTGCTCTGTTTTTGTCTGTTTATGCAAGTGTTCATTTGTGCTGCGTAGCTGATCTTTAAAACCATCTGCCTGAATTTTCAGTGCTTCACATCTTTGCTGGATAGTTTGTTTCTCTAAAACTATATTCTCTGATTCTGCCTGAATTCTCCGCATCATTAATTTGGTTTCATTATTCTGCCTAGTAAGCTCCTCTACTTTTTGTTTTAGCATTTCTGCACACTCATTACTTTTCTCCAATTCTTCATTGAGCCTTTGGATTTTATCATTATTTTCTTTTTCAGCTTTGATATTTTTAAGCAACTGCTCATGGCTTTTCTCAAATTGTTCTTTTAGATGATCTGATTTTCTCTGGCAGATTCGTAGTCTTTCTAATTCTTTCTCATCTTGAAAAGAATGAATTTGTGAATTTAAATGCTGAATACTCTTCTCAGCTACGGCATGTGCCCTTGTGATTCTGTCTACTTCTCTTTGTAGCTTCCCTTTTTCATGATGAAGAGATTCTAATTCTAACTGATAATTGTGCTTTATTTTCTTGAGATCATTAGCTTCTTGCATGGCTTCTTCAGCCTTACCTGTGGTTTGGTTCAATTGCCTACCAAGCTCTCTGAGTTGTTGAGAATACCCTTTCTCTGCCTGATCCTTCCTTTCTAACTCCAACTTAAGGCATCTGAGTGTATTATTTGTTTCATCTAGTTTATCTTTTAGCAAACGAGCCTTTTCCTCAGATGACGTTTTTTCAAGCTGGAGGGCATTAAGTTCATATGTCAGTTCTCTCATATCTTGTTCAGCCTTTCTATTGGCAGCTGTTAGTTCATCTACCTGCTGTTTGAGTTCTTCTGCTTTCTGTTTGTCATGTTCTTGCTGGAGACCTGTTACTGCCCTGCATGATGTAGCCTGTGTGATCGCACATACTGGCAATGCATTTTCTCTACATGTATACTGAATTTCAGTTATTTTTCTTCTTGCTTCCAATTCAATTCTCTGCTTTTCTTTCAACTGTTTCTCTGCTACCTGTTTCTGAAATGCAAAGTCTTTTTCCATCTGCTTTATCAGCTTCAAGAGTTCTTCCTCATTGTCTCTCTTTCTTCTTAATTCTTCCGTTAATTTATTTTTTTGTTGCTCCAAATCATTGAGACTTAAATCTTTTCTTTTAAGATGGTCTTCCAGTGTTCTTCTGGTGAAGGTGTTTTCCTCCAACTGATTCCGAAAATTCAGGAGGTTCTCTTCCACGGCAGCTCTTTTGGCCTCAGCCTCTATGGTGAGCTGCCTCACCCGCTCCAGTTCTCTTTCAGCGGCTTCCTTCTCTCTCACAATGGTTTCAAGTTCCCTGCGGTACTGCTTGGCTTCACTTTCAGCCCTTATCTTCTGCAGAGAGATATCTTCTACATTTCTCTGCTGCTTTCTCAATTCATTTTCTGCAGCCTCCCTGACCTTCGGAAGTTCTTCCTCTACTCGGGACTTTTGTTTCTTTAGTTCAGCTACCATTCTTTCCAGCTCACTTATCTTTCCTGTAAGTTTGCTATTCTCAAGCACTGTTGCCTTCTGACGCTGAAGCAGATCTGAATATGCCCCATGTTCAGAAGTCTCCTTACACCTTTTAATCTACAAGAGACATTTTGAAAGTGTCAAGCCTGTTCTGTTCAAAATAGCTTACAACGTATGAATCAATGTTCATAAAAGTACTTACAAAACCAAGTGAACTCAAATGCAGAACAAGTGCTATCACCACCACCACCAGCAGCATCACCTTCTTCAGAGAGGAAGCTTCAGAAAGTCAGCAGTAGAGGACAAAAAATCCTTCATGACAGGTTTTCTGAAGAATATCTTTTTGTCCCTCAGGAATAATTTTATTTTAAAAATTAGCTAGCTTAGAATTTTATAGCAAGAAGGGAACTTACAACAGATGAGGAAAGGGAGAAATGAGGAAGATAGATATTCTGCAAACTCACATTGGGTGAGTGACAAAGTGGGAAATAAAACTCTCACAACGGTGCCCTTTCTTCTCTTGCATGCAACATAATCCTAAGAGGTAGGAAGAACACCCAACACATAGGAACCAAATGACGCTAAAGAATTTAGTTTTCTAGCCTGATAGAAATTTAAAAATGATACTTATATTCCCATGTCTTATGGTTAAAACAGCAAAGCACAGAATTTTAGAACACAGAGCCAAATTAGGAAATAACATGGGGAAGAAGGAAAATTATATAATAACTTGAAATTTGTAAAGTCAGATCCCTTATTTGTTTATACTTGCCATATTATGACAATTATAATCATCAGAATTGCTAATGCAAAGGCAGCTACAGTCCTGACGGCTTTGGAAAAGATGTGCTTCACATACTCAGATATTTTGTTGCTGTTGTTAATAACATGCCTCATATGAATCACTTTGACAAGTACCTTTAAATACTCCATAAATATAAAGATATTTGTTAAGTATAATAGCTTTTAAATATATACTTAGGGATTCAGCTCCAATGTATAGAAAAAATTATAAGAAAAATTTTTTACTCTTCTAGGGACAGAATCAATGTCAGCTGGGAGGAGTATGCTTTACACTGATTACAGAACTACATGATCAGGATTAGTTTACAATTACAATTTAATCTCTCTTTATTAATACTCTAGTGTTGTTAGTTTTGTATCATCAACTCAAGATCACCATAAAATAATTTAAACAGGAATAGAGAAATTATTTCAGACAGATTTGTTTTCATTGAGAAGCTTTGGTGAATTTCAAGAATTTAATTTCTATTACAGACCACACATCTTATTTTGCTTCCTCTAATTTCTTGATCTCCAATAATTTTGATGAGAATTTCAGTCGTTTTCTCTGCTAATCTAAATAAGGTTTCTAATAATAATTCATACAGAAACAAATCTCATGACCTGTTATCTCCAATACTCTATTTTCTTTATTTTAGTATCAGGGTCAATCCTGTGACACGTGAGCATTTTATCTATTTAAATACTAAGTTTTCAATATTTCTTGAGGAGGTTATTTCTAAGACAGTCTCAGTTCCTTATCAAACCTCCTTTAAAACTTAGCTATTGCTAAGAAATTCTGAGCCATTTCTTTTTCTTGGTCATGCTTAGATTTCAAAAAACTAAAAATTCCCTCAGAAAGAAAATATCTGTTGTTGAACCCTCAATGTCTTCATTAGTCAATGCAGGGATTTGTTAAGAATCTATTCTGGGTGTGGTGGCTCACGCCTGTAATCCCAGCACTATGGGAGCCCAAGGTGGGTGGATTATGAGGTCAGGAGTTCAAGACAAGCCTGGCCAACATGGTGAAACCCCATCTCTACTAAAAATACAAAAATTAGCCCGGCATGGTGGAAGGCGCCTGTAATCCCAGCTACTCAGAAGGCTGAGGCAGTGAATTACTTGAACTCAGGAGGCGCAGGTTGCCGTGAGCTGAGATCGCGCCACTGCACTCCAGCCTGGGCAACAGAGGTTTCGGGAAAAAAAAAAAAAAAAAAAAGAATCATGTTGTCTGGATAACTCTTTGAGTTTTTTAGCATATGTGAGAAAAATTACTAGAAATAATTTAGTCCAATTGCTGACTTGCTTTCTTGTGGATCTCAAACTTAATTGCATAAAAATAACTTAACTTTTATCTAAATCTTCCTCAATCTTGCCCTTTAATCACAGTAATTAATACTTTGAATATTTTGTTCTCAGCAGACTAAAGAATCTCTCTCTCATATCTAATATCTATTACAGATATTTTTAGTAACATTTCTTTTAACTAAATCAGTATTACTTCTGAAATTAACTTGCATCCATCTTTGATTTTATGTTTATTATAGAAAATTCTGCTTTAAACCAAGGTTTTTCATGTGGGTCTTCAAACCTCAGTTGCAGAAACACCAATCTTTTGAGTCTAAAAATTGAGCTATGTATCTTTTACACGACATTCCATTAATGTACTCTTAAGTGGTAGTTTTTTTTAATCTATTTTAAATTATAGCCTTCGCTTGTTCTTCTATAACCATATTTGCTGGTTTCAATTAATTATAAATCTTTGACATTTTTAAGGACAACAATAATAACTTGCATTCAATTACGGCCTTCTAAAATATTCTTTGTTTCTATCAATTGCTAGTATTCTGCTTCATCAGATAAATCAAGTAAATGGCCCATATATGTATAATCAGATATGCACTATAAGAAAAGAACTTATTTTATTTTATTTTATATTTAACTACTGCATATACAATTTAAAAGATCCGCATACCATTTAAAATGGAATAAGATCTCTCAAAAACTAAAAATATAAGAAAATTATGGATGTTCTTTCATAGATGAAAGATGCATGCAATTAAGATGGTCACAAATATCCTGGTTCTCTTAAGCACAAAGGAAGAGTGTTATAAAGTCTTGCAATTAGCTATGTTAGTGATTTAGCTGCAGAAAACTGTTAACTCTGAACAGACTAAAATAGTTTATAACAGTGGTCACATTTTTAGGAAACTGAGCAAGTAACATCCAATAGATGTTTACTGCTGTTTCAGCTCTCATATGAACGGAGTTACATTGAGCATAATCACCTTTAGAATTTCAATAAAGTCCAATTTAAAATGGCTAATGTCCCACAATTTATTTATTTCAACATTCATTCTACTATTTTTGTCTGTTCTGGGGAATAGAAAGTATATCAAGATAATAAAGCATAGCATACTCCCTTTTACATTAGATACAAGAGCCTTTGGTGACCATTGATTTTTATAAATAACTCCTTACTCTTCCTATTTCTGAATATAATTTTTAAATGCAGAATCAAGGCTGCAGAAGTTCTCCAAATCAGAATGACATTTAAATAGCCTTTTTAAATGCTATGTGCTATATCTTTTTGCAAAAAAAAAAAAAAAAAACCCAAAACTCCAAAATTCTTAAAAGTATCATCATTTTGTAAAAACATCTACTACTTTTAAGTTAGCATCTTTACATTATGTACAATAATTTTAACTTGAGATACAAATTAATTTAAAATGCTTAAGACAAAAGTGTTCATGTAGTATTCCTGTAGACATCATACCAGCAGTAACTATACTTCAAAGAAGTATACTTCTCAGCTGTGAGAAAGCTGAAAAATATTCTGCCAAACTGCCAAAATTTCATAATTTATTTAAGACATTAACCCCACCATATTAGAGTCTCGAAGTGAAAATGTAAAGTCATGAAATGAAATGACTTTCTATTTGAGTGAATCTTAAAGACAAACTAAAATCCTAGGCCTTCAGTCATTTTCACTGTAATTTTATAATTCAATATTTATTTGTACATCTGCTTCTAGCCACATAAATTTATCACGAAACACGTTTTGCTTTCCCAAACTATACTGTAGTTACTGCTCATCTCTAGCTCCTTTATATTTACAGGCTGCTCACTATTAATGATTACCTCCTCCTCTTCCAGCCTCTTCAATGAATCACCAGCAAATTTAATATATTGTGTCATGAGAGTGACCAGGGCAGTATACCGGGTCCTTAAGTCCATGAACTGCAAGTAAGGAAAAAAATAATAAAAGCATTACCTCCATAACTCTTAATAAGTTGAATGAATTTTGAATAATAATTACATTAACTAGGCTTTTAGACAGCAAAACACACAACTCCCCCATAATAAATGGTAAGAATGAGCTTATTACTATTGTGCAAATCATAGTAAATGATAATTCTCTTCTAAATTTCACCATGAAGTACATTTATTTATCTCTATAGTTAATAATTAATCTTGAATAAAAATTCATCAAGGGTTTTTAAAAACCCTTAATAGAATGTATTGTTCTGGGTACAGACTTTCTGTTTGGGATGATGAAAAGGTTCTGGAAATAAACAGTAGTACCAGTTGCACAATATTGTGATATACTGCAATGCCATTAAACTGTACATTTAAAATTGTTAAAATGGCAAGTTTTATACTATGTATGCTTTACCACAATAAAAAATAAAATTCAAAAGAAAGTGTTCTTTCTTTTATGCCCTTTCCCCTCTTTCTGTCATACTTTTATTACCTCTTGAATAATGAGATCTGCTGAACTCTGCATTCTTCGGCGTTTCACTGGAGATTTTTGTTGTGAATCTACCATGGCCCGGTAGGTCATTGTTTGTAATTCATAGTCCTGTATAAAGGAGTCAATAAAATAAAATGAATTGAAGCAAAGTACTAGAGTTTCATTCTGCATTAAGTTAACACAGATAATTAGAACCTAGATTCACGAAATTAACTTTAGTGATTTGACACAAATCATTAGAACCTAGATTCATTAAATTAAGTTTAAATACAGAAAATATAGTCGTGTTTCACATGACAATATTTCAGTCAAGGACAGACTATATACATGATGGTAGCCCCATAAAATTATAATGGAGCTGAAAAATACCTATTGCCTAGTGATGTCACAGCACAATGCGTTACTCATGTTTGTGGCAATGCTGGTGTAAACAAACTTACTGTGCTGCCGCCAGTCGTACAAAAGTATAGCACATACAATTATGTTCAGTATGTAATACTTGGTAATAAATGACTATGTTACTGGTCTATATATTTACCACACTGTACTTTTTGTTGTTAGAGTGTACTTCTACTTATTTAAAAAAAAAAAAAAAAAAAGTTAACTGTAAAACAGTTTCAGACAGGTCCTTCAGAAAGTATTCCAGAAGAAGGCATTGTTATCATAGGAGCAGATGGCTCCATACATGTGATTGCCCCTGAAGACCTTCCCGTGGGATTTGGAGGTGTAAGACAGTGATACTGATGATCCTTACTTTATATAGGCCTAAGCTAATGTGTATGTTTGTGCCTTAGGCTTTAACAAAGAAGTTTAAAAAGTAAAAAAAAAAAAAACCAAAAATTAAAAACAGAAAAAAGCTTACAGAATAAAGATAAAAAGAAAGAAAATACTTCTGTATGGCTGTATAATGTGTTCATTGTTTTAAGCTAAGAGTTATGACAAAGGAGTCAAAAGGTTAAAAAAACTACAAGTTTAAAATGTAAAAAAGTTACATTAAGTTAATGTTAATTTATTATTGAAGAAATTTTTTTATAAACTAGTATAGTCTAAGTGTATAGTGTTTATAAATTCTATAGAGGTGTACGGTAATGTCCTAGGCCTTTACCTTCACTCACAACTCACTCACTAACTCACCCAAAGCAACTTCTAGTCCCGCAAGCTCCATTCATGGTAGGTGCTCTATACAGATATACCATTTTTTATATTGTATTCCCTATTTTTATTATACCTTTTCTATGTTTAGATACACAAATAGATACCATTATATTACAGTTGCCTACACTATTCAGTACAGCAACATGCTGTACAGGTTTAGAGTCTAGGAGCAAGAGGCTGTACCATATAGCCTGTGTGTAGAAAGCTATAACATCTAGGTTTATATGAGTACACTCTACGATGTTCACACAATGAAAAAATCACCTAACAACGCATTTCTCAGAACATATCCCCTTTGTTAAGCAACACATGGCTGTACTGCAAAATTACATTTTTAGTAATCTATCCAATCCTGGAGATGCTTCCAAGATGGGGACAAAATCAGAAACATGTAGGGTGGTCAGGTAATTTCCCAAGTCTGTTTGGAAGCTCATGGAAATACAGGTAACAATAGTGTAGCCCTATGCAGCCCCCCTTTCCCGGCTAAGCAATGGAACTATGGATCTGGAAGGCTAAAACTGAAAAGTTATCACTGATAACTTGAAAAGCATGAAAAATGTCCCCCTAAGTGAGAAAGTTAGAAGTTCTCCCATGAAATACCCTAACAATGTTAAAGAAGAAAGAAAGAGAGAAAAGTGATAAGAAACCAACTACAGAGCTAATTATTGTGGTGGCTGGGAGTGGCAGGGGTGTACACATGTGAGAGAGAAGAAGATGAATGAATTGGGGGGCTATCATGTGACTAATTTCACAAAGAATTATTAGATAAGTGTCAAAAAAATTCAAATGAAGATTCTTTTTAGTTTTTAACACTGAGTGAAATGACTTGCATGGCTTTGAAAGTACATGTAGAATCACATACCTGAATATTAAATTTTACTTAAGTGAATGAATCTTCCTACCTTCACTGTAGCTGAGTACTGTTCTGCATATTTTTGACACTCGTCCATTTTGCTCTGTTTCATTTCTATTTCAGACACCAACATCTATAAATATACACAGTTTAGAAGAAAAATGACAAGGAATTCAGCTATTCTACTACATAAGATGCTCAGTAACTAAGACATATCTATACCACTTCACGGTATAGCTCCTTAGCCCTTTGTACTTAATATGCAACTTGCCTTATGGGTAAATTACAAACTTCCAGATTAAGCCACAGAAGTGACCCACCCCATGTGGCTTTCAAAGCAGAAATTACTAAACTCCTTAGGAATTATCCAAAAGCAGACTCGATGCCCTTGGCCACCACCTATTCCTGAAAAAAAAAGAGCTATCTGTGACTGGCCCCTAAAGATAGAATAAAAATCGCAAAGCATTCAAACTTTCTGTCAAATGTGGTATTTAATTTTCCATAGATAACCATTTTTACTTATTTAGGAACCAGAAAACTACTGTGGCCAGCAAAGTGTCAAAGAGATTTCTATACCTATGATTAAATAAATTATCATCAGGAATTTGAAAACTATCCCAACACTCTCCACTTTTGGATTACTCATGCTTTCAAAAACTACTTCCAAGAAATAAAAATAAGTCGTGTATGTAGGTTTGGGTTGCAAGATTTTAATATTTTTGATATACTCTCCACCTTCCTCTAAAGAGTTGGTGACTTTTTCATTTAACATAAGAAAGGAAGATGAGGAGCATGACTGACCAAATGCAAACATAACTTCAGTAGAGGGAGTTATTTTTACATACCTTCTGTTGATTCAACTGTGTGGCTAGGGTTTTACTATTTTCAGGCTGATTTTCCTGAATCTTTCTCTGAGTAGTTTCAACCTGCTGGATCCAATCATCTAAAGGGTGGTAAGTATCTCTGTAGTACTTCAGTGATTTGCCAATGCCCTCTAAGTCCCGTAACCTAAGAGAATAGTAACGGAATAGTCACAGTGTCCAACAATATCCATCAGGAGGGTGGAAGATGTAGAGATGGGAGAGACAAAATAACTGGACTGCAATGCACTAAGCACAAGAGGGGTATGTATAAAGAACTCAAGGCTGCAGCACCCTGAGACACACCTCCAAGGGCATTCCTTGTTGGCTTTGGGTTGAATATAAACATTCTGCTCCTTGAGTTGTGCAATTTAGTGACAGTGATTATTCTAAGAACAAGCCCAAGAGGCTAAAGCTAAAAAGCAAGAAAAGTGGAAACTTAACCATAATTATTATCAATTACAGTATCTTGAATAGTAAGGCTTGCATCAAATGGCAGTTCAGTTTTGAAATAACGATAAGGTAGTCCAATGAATGGTTCAACATGGTCTCAGAGAGTATTTTCCAGATGCTGTGATTACATACTTGTCTCTATGATTTTAAAAACTACCACATTAAACCTATGCATCATATTTGTTACAGAGGTAACACATATTTGAACATAATTTTATTTTTTGAGAATGGCACTGTATCATAAAAAGCATTTTATTTGCATTAATATAAGCATGAAAATGAATGAGAAAGGACACAAATTCATTTATTTTAAGATGAACCCTAAAATCTTTTTTAATTCAGTAACTGAGGAAATGATTTTGACTTTCTTGTATCTTCAATTAAAATGAACATCAGGGCATTTCCATTTATTTACATTTCTTAAGTCCAGTATAGAAGCTACACACAGCCCTATCACATGTATGCTTCATGCTCTTACTAAGTCATGGTTATTTGAATATTATAAGTTGGTAATAATTAGAGAACTACATTGTTTTTTCCTTCAGAAAAGGCAAGCAGATTAACTACATAAATGCTAGAATATACGAATAGAAACAGAGTTGAAAACAATGCTTATTTTGAAGTTAAATGTCTTACTAAAGTCGTCCAAGAAAGAAAGAAATATGGCTAAGTGGAGGTATTGTAATTAACAAATTAACTATGGAAGTAAAAAACATAGCCTCATGTTTAGATTTTACTCATTTACCATAGATAGACATTAAATCTGTGCTAAAACTGAACAAAAATGGATACTAACCTGTTGTCAATCTGCACATGAACATTTTGCCACCTTTCAACTAATTGATCTGCTTTTTCTTTGTGCCAGTCAAAATCAAGGTCCCGTTCTTTATACGTTTTAAACATTTCATCACTGATGGCTTTAGCTTTCTGCAACTCATCCTCTAATGCATGGAATACCTGTCTCTTTTCATCTACTTCAGATCTCCATTGCTAAAATACATTAATTGGTAAAAGTTATAAAAATATACAAAATATACATTTTCATATACATATACTTTCATATATACATATACATATGTATATACTTTCATATACAAAATGTTACATTAGTTCAAACTTTACGAAATTTTCAATATTTGACTGTACTCTGATTTTTTAATGACAATTTTAAAGTTCAGCCTAATAAAATTTGTATATCAACAAAATAAAATATATTCCATAGGCAAGTTTGCTACCTCCAATAATAAAGTAAGTCTTTTTCATTGTCTGCTTTTAAGTGCCTACTAATCCCATTGTTAGAAAGGAATACATGCATTAAAAATCACTGACATAACTTTCAAAAATTGATTTGCAATAGTTTCAACACTTGCTAAACAAATACATACAGATGAGCTGAACTACAAGTCTTTTTCCTTTCTCAGATTAACTTTTCTATTTACCTCCTTGATAGCTTAAATTAACTTCTTTTTTAGCAAGTTATCTATTACAAATAATTTAAATAATTTAATTTTTAGCTTCAACTCCTCTTCCTACCAACATGAATTGACTATCAAAAGCTACTGTCAAAAGGGTTCGAACTTCAAATGAGAACTCTCCTCAAGCTAAAATGATTGAACATACTTATTTAGAGTAAGCTGTGAGATCAGAGAGACACAAATGGAATAAATCCATTCAAAAATCCAAGATATTTAATGCTTGATGTTTGAAGATCTAAGTGCTAGAGAAATACCTGTAGAATATGATATTTAAAAATAGCCAAAAGTGAGTCTCATACCTTTAAAGTACTTATTAGATTCTCAATATTATTCTTGTCAGCTATAACTGCTTCTTCTTCACACAGTTTAGTTTCATAGAGTTTTACAAGGGCTTCTGCAGCTTGAGTGTTTTTTAACACCAAGTTAACAGTTTTTAACCTTAAAAAGGAAATTAAACAATAGCCACCTATTGTTAAATGTTTACTTTTGCATAATGTAGTCCTGAAGCACCATTATGACACATGACATAACATGTTCTTCACCTTGGAACACTGATACATTTACCATGAAACTAACATTTTTCTGGCTTTCTTCTTAATAGAGAGTATGTGCTCCAACCCATGCCCTGACCCACAAGTGGTATTCAGCAAGAGATTGCAACATAAGATGGTTTCTTTCTAACTTTATTTAAGTATGAGACGAAAATTCATTGGCTACAACTGCTGAGCTACCCAAATTACACGCAAAATGTGGGAGGACCATACATTACACGCTAATCTCTGAAGCACATCCACTATCAACATAGAGAAGTGTCATCACTCCATAAAAATAACGTATTTCCAGGCTGGAGTGCAGTGGCGCGATCCTGGCTCACTGCAACCTCCACCTCCCAGATTCAAGCAATTCTCCTGCCACAGCTTCCTAAGTACCTGGGACTACAGATGCCTACCACCATGCCTGGCTAACTTTTGTATTTTTAATAGAGATGAGGTTTCACCATGTTGGCCAGGCTGGTCCCAAACTCCTGACCTCAGGTGATCCACCCGCCTTGGCTTCCCAAAGTGCTGGGATTACAGGCATGAGCCACCGCGCCCAGCCAATAATGTATTTCTTAAGACAAAATAAAATGCAATATTTATATTAATAAAAATAAAATTTTAAATTAATAGTAAATAAAAATGAGAGTTGTATGAAGCAATTTATTGAGATAGCAGTTACATACTTATCTATGTAAGTGGAAGACATAGAATAGACTTGGTTCATGTTCTGAAGGACCACATTAAGCTCCGATCGTAGGGTAGGGACTGATGAAGAGGCCGCTGCTTGACTGAAAAACTCCTCACACTTATTTGTGATAGTTCCCAAATCATCCTTAAGTCGTTCCAGCTCTTTCTTTAGTTTCTATAGAACAGAGAACAAACAAAGGTATCAGGCCATCACCTATGATTAGGTGTTTTTCTTAAACTAGTTTAAAAACACACATTTCACATTAAGACCAATGACTTAGAAATATACATATTCTTTGCTTTTTATCAAAGAAACCACGCCATGGCATTCAAGTTTTACAATCAATAATTCCCTTACTGCTCATCTCCTTAGGCTCAACATCTAACTTAGTACTTTTGCACACAGCAGGTGTATAATGACTTTTATTACAAGTCCTTATGTCCTTCATCACAATGAAGGTGAGTGTGTACATATTCTCATGTTTACCTGAGTCAGAGGTAGACTGAATCCTAGTTTATAATCAGCAATAATTACATAATCAGACCTCACCTCACACTAGACTGGCTAGTGTGAGTGTACAAAACTGAACATTAAGAAGTCACAAGAGATGATACATAAGGTCATTAAGAGAGTTAGTTTTTTTCCCAACATATTTATAGCTCTCACCTCTTGTTCTGTGATTCTGAACACACTTTCATGCAAATCATCTCTTTCCAGGGGAGTTCGAATCTGTCTAATCAGCCGATCTTCACAGTTCTCTAACCTAAGTCTAATGTTTCGAACTTCAGAGATGTAGAGATTATAAACTGACTCCTCTTGCTCCTCTGTGAAAATAAATATAATGTTTAGAAAATACCTTGTTTTCTATCTCTTAGAAGCTTCTGTTTATGTTTTAATATGACAACTTTGTTATTACTGGGACATAGCTAGTCAAGCGAATGGTTCCTGTTTTCATCACAAACCCATTCTAAAGGTATAAATCTTAAAACATAAATCTTAAAATTTAAGAAGAATTAATAAAATTTCCCAAATGCCATTTGAAGTACCAATTTCTGATTAAATGCTGTCCAAAGTAATATGTTGCTATTTTACGTTCACAAGAATGTGAATTATATTAGCTACAGATTAATTACAAAAATCAAATAAAAATCCTTAAAAGTAAAAAGTAGGTGAACATTCAATGTTTAAGATTTTTTAAAAATAGAATATTACTAATAAAATTGTCTCTAAAATCAAAAAAGTTCAAAATAAAATCTTTATCTAACAAAAGTTAACTAGGCAAAAACCTTTTGCTTTAATCCTTGTATAAAACCCAAGTTTGGTAAGTGGGAAAATAATTGAATCTTTTCTGAAACTGAAGGATTGCAAAATAGTGAAAATGATGAAAAGTAAGAATTCGTTGTTTGTCCAATCAGTTGGTTGGCACCTTTTATTAATTCATCATTTGGAAACAAATAAATCCCTTCTTGAGTCTTCCTACCTCAAACATGCTTTTACTGTTCCAGAAATTGTGTCTACATATGATAGGCTGAGTGATACTATATACCTAAGATTGAGATTCTCATTGAGAGCAAACATTAGCCAGAACTAAACACCTATGGGGAAAAAAAGACGGGGATCCCCATGCTTTACCTCTTTCTGCAGACTTAAGAAGTTCTTGATAATACTGCTTACATACATTAACCTCCTTTTCCAGTTGTGTTATATCTGAGCCTGAAAAGATTTGGGACTCCTGGCTATCTTCCAGAAAATCTTCAAAACGAGATTGTAGATTACTTAGAACTTGCTGATGTTCACCAGGTAGCATTGTCTTTATCTAAAGAAGACCAAAGACTCATGTAATTCATTCTATTACTAACAGATTTGAATGGGATACACTTCAAATTGGTTGTATGGTATATGCCAATCTAAACGAATAATCATAAATAGAAACATTTGAAATTGACTGTCTTTTTCATTAACAATTTTAATTTTTTTTTTTCTTTTGAGACGGAGTTTCGCTCTTGTTGCCCAGGCTGCTATGGCGCAATCTCGGCTCACTACAACCTCCCCCTCCCAGGTTCAAACAATTCTTTTGCCTCAGCCTCCAGAGTAGCTAAGATTACAGGTATGCGCCACCACACCTAGCTAATTTTGTATTTTTAGTAGAGACAGGGTTTCTCCACATTGGTCAGGCTGGTCTCGAACTCCAGACCTCTCAGGTGATCCGCCCAACTCGGCCTCCCAAAGTCCTGGGATTACAGGCATGAGCCACCACACCCAGCCAACAATTTTAACAACAAAGAAAAACAAGTCTGCAAAACTCAATAAATGAAATCAACTGTACCCATCATTGTATATCCAACAACTACATTCTGTCTCCCTATCTCACAGTAAGCACTGAATGAAATTCATGATTTCCGGATTTCCTCAATTCTTAAAAAGTGCTTTATATGCTGTGGGCATATAACAAATATTCACTGAATAAATGAATATTAGCATGGATTTGCCGGACTCCATCCTATTCTACAGCAAACACAAACACCACCACACATATGAAAAGGCACGCACATTTTTGGACATATTGGGTTAACATATAGATTCACACTTACTGAAGCCACATTGCTGGCTCGAATTCTATCAATTTCATTGATGAGATAATGCCAGGATACTACACTCTTCATGTTTATGTGAGACTCATGCCAAAGAGTCAGGACATTCTGATACTGTTGCTCAATTCTGAAATACATGAAAAAGAACTTAGATTAATCTTTTTACTCCCTCTGAAAACACACTGCAATTTTTCTTTCTGTGTGAAATATTCCATGTTTATTAGTTCTAGAGACTTCTAATCCTGTGGGGCGTTGACAAAGTATTAATTGTTTCTTCAACCTTCAGAGAGCCCCCAAAACTAGATCAATGTTTTCAGCTAATATATACAAACCTGTTGGCAAAGTCCACCGCTTCTTTGTTTGGCGGAGGAACGGTGAAGCACACAGATGGGACCATAGCCTCGTTCCCAGTAGGACTAATGACCTTCCATTTAGCACGATGAGAGTTATTCGCCAAAACACATTCATCATCTTTGTAAATGGTTATCTGGTTTTAAATAAAGAGCAGAGTAACTCAATGAGGTCACTGTTAACTGTTTTCCATACTCAATCCTGGGATTTTTTTTTGTTTTATGAGGGGGGAAATCATCACTAGTTAGCAATATGATCTCATTTACAAAATATATGAATAATGACAGAAACTGGTCTGTTTCTAGGAGTTGCAAGTACCTCAATTTGTCTGTAGTCACAGATAGCTTTGATTGGAATAGAAGTTTTGAGTGGACAGTCAGAATTCCTTGGCTTCAGTTGAATTATTGTTTTTGCTTTTCCCATTAGGCTTGCTATAGTGCTTTTGTACTGCAGAAGTTCTTCTTTCTCTTCCTAGGTAATAAATACAGTGAATTTTAAGAAGTAAAACACTTGTACTCTCCATGCCTTCAGCACTTCACACAAATTAAACTTCATCAGAAAAGTCTTCTCTGACTACCTAGTCTAAATTTTCAATCATTCCCCCTCCACCCTGTCTTGTATCCCTCTTCCTTTCTTTGGTTTCTTTGGTTTTCTTTTTCTTCTTTGACATTTACGCTACCTAACATATTATATAAATTTTACTTATTTATCCTATTTATTGTCTAACTCCCTCTCTAGCATGTAAGCACAATGGTAGAGATTCTTGTCTGCTTTGTTCACTGCTGTAGCTCTAGAACCTAAAACAGTGCCCAGGATATATTAAGAACTTAAAAAGTATTTGCAGAATGAATGACTAAACACACACGTGCACACACACACACACACCCCACTATAAAACCATCTTAAAATATCAAAGCTATCACATAAAAAAACACTTTTGTTGTATTTGTTGCCAAAAGAATACTAAAACTGAATGTGCAAATGTGTAATTGAATTAGTGGGAAATATCAAGAGTGCCAATAAAATACAAAGTTCTGCTCATATAAAACACTAATCTAATCACTTATGCATACTTATAAAATGCATAGGTTTTGTATTAGTACCATTGATTCCTGAACAAGGTCTTCTAGCTTGTGAATGCTGCTTGATCTATCACAGCTGTACTTCCGCTGAATGGCATCTTTTAGATTCCTTAGGTAATCAGTAGCTTCTTTGGCATCATTGAAAAACTAAGGAAAGAAGAAACCTGGCAGTTAAAGTATGTTAAATACCAGCAAAGCACACAGCTGTCACCCTCCAAAACCAAGGTCCTATGTGTACCCCTCATAAGTGAGAACAGAATAAAAGCACAAGATAGCTTAATAGTCACATCCTTCCTTGGACCAAAGAATAACCCTTGAAGTTGAATAGTGTCCAAAGCTTATGTGTATATGATGTTTTGACTCTCTATTATTTTGACTGAAGGTCTGTTTTAAATTAGGATTTAAACAATTTTTAAGTAGGAGTGAAATTCCAAGAATACTTAAAAACTTCTACGATTTTAGAAGTTCAGCAGTTATAGATGGTTGATTCTCTATATGAAAACAGTTCCTAAATAAGAGACACATTTGTAGAGTAGAATAAAGATTTTAGGATATCTTAAGAGATTTTTAAAGGATTCCTGCATTAACAGAATACTTCAATCTATCTCATAGGACATAAAACCAACTCTTCCAGCCTACAAAGGAAACAGTTCACATTATATATATATATGGAAGTTATTATTTTATTGAAGTTATGATTCTACTCACATACCTCGAAATACGCAGTGTTCTCCTTTATGTGCTGCTCCACACACTGGCAGAGCTGTAAGATCCAGCTCCACTGCGTCTGCATTGCTGCTCTGTAGGCCTTAGAGATAAAACAGAGCCATCATAACTAACTGGAGAGAAACAAGGCACACACACCTTTTGATACTGATGCTTCTAAATGCTAACTCCACTATCTAAATAGATGAGCAATTGTTTTGGCAGAATAAGACTTGAAAATCAAGGCAGTGACTGGGCATAGTGGCTCATGCCTGTAGTCCCAACACTTTGGGAGGCCGAGGCAGGCGGATCACCTGAGGTCCGGAGTTCAAGACCAGCCTGGCCAACATGGTGAAATCTTGTCTCTACTAAAAATACAAAAATTAGCCAGGTGTGGTGGCACATGCCTGTAATCCCAGCTACTCGGGAGGCAAGGCAGGAGAATTGCCTGAACCCACGAGGTGGAGGTTACAGTAAGCCAAGATTGCGCCACTGCACTCCAGCCTGGGGAACAAGAGTGAAACTCCATCTCAAAAAGAAAAAAAGAAAAAAAGAAAATCAGGGCAGCACAATTTTCCTCCTATCTAAGTCTTCTCACTTATACAAAGTCAGTCCTAAAGTTAAAATACAAATTTTTAAACCACGCAAGTTGATTTATTTTCAATTTTAAGCTTCTTGAAATTTCTTCTTAAAATATAAGAAAAAAATTAACTCTTGCTACGGGAAAAAAAATATTTAAAAACTAAAATAAATGCAAGCTATCCCTCTTATTTACAAAACCAACGCTTGACTCCTTTGCCACCAGCTCTTACATCTGCTTTGTGAAATCCTCTGGTATGTTTTCTTTTGTGGCACATTCACCTCTCCTTTCTCTGAATTTTTATGGTGCTAGATCATAAAACATACCTTCTAACACAGAAATACATGGTTATGTAGTTTTCTCTTTGTTTTTGCTGGGGTAAGGTTTGGGGAGGGTGGAAAAGGAAATGTGTGTACTCCCAAATCAGTGTAATTCTGAAATTATAATGATGAAAATACTAGGAATTTTTATTTTTATTTTAAAAATGTGTTTCTTGAACTTTAATTCAATACAGAGTGTATCTTTCATGTAAACAATATTGTAGAAAGGATACCTGCTTCCTTAAGGAAACATGAAATATTCTTTTCTATTTAAGGTGCAATTCACTGATTTCCAGAAGAGGGCACTCGAGATGTTTTGATGACTTTTAAGTAAGCCTGTCATTTTTCCTCCTTTTGGAAAAGCTCATTCCTGCTGAGCTATAGTTAGGCAGCATTTCCAAATGGAATGTATGATGCAGCATTGAAAATCTGGCAACATATCATGATCATATTCTACCTCAAATTAAGCTACTTTCAGTAAATTGGCTAGAAAACATGTATCATATATTCTTTTTTCATATAAAACATGAAACAGTATTGATAATTAACTAAATATTATCCATGTACCCAAACAAGACACTGGATAGGCCAATGGGATCATAAAGATGACCAAGGTTTCATTTTACTTAAGAAATTTTTCATTAATTAAATTATAATTTCTACATAAAAGTGATCAGAGTGACATTCACATGTTCCATTCCCATCAAAATTCTTGGCCCATAATCGTATTTCCTAACAGTTTTCATCTCTCTACCCTAAGAAATACTCTCTCTTTTTAGTTTATTAGTGTACAAAACCACATACCAGGCCCTCCATTATTCTACTTTCCTTTCCCAAAAGGTTCCCTACTCTTCTATGTTTTTAACATTCATATGTGACATTTCATGTAGACACAAAACTGTATTTTATATAAAAGATCATACATACATCCCTAAAACTTCCTGATGGGCCTAGAATTATACTAATATTTTGAGTTATTATGATTTCAGCGAACCTATCAGATTCCTTTTCTCAATTGTGAGTTTGAAGCATGACAACTTTCAGGACAAGCATCATTTTTTTTTCCTCTGGCAAAATATCACATCTGACTGCCTATGAATGACAATTCCTAAGCCCATGTGTGACAATCCCTACTTTCTTACATAACCCCCCATCCTCCATTCAGAAAGTCACTAACTCTGTCTAATATACAATTTAAAACATTGTTCCAACTGCACAGGCAACCTGATAAATCCCATCTCAATTTTTCACTTCTGAATTTGAAATGTTCACTGCACATTATAAAGCCTTGTCACGATGCTGTCCCAATATACCTCACAAAACCAGAGCATAAATGAAAGTAGTAAACTGAATCATAACAGCTGGTATTTTTTTGAGAACACATAATGTACCAAAAACTATACTAAGCAATAAGAGTAAATTATTTCCTTCTTATTCTCATCACAACTCTATGGATTAGAGGTAATTTCTCCCATTTTTGGTAGGAAAATGAGGCTCGGCAAGACTATGTCACTTGTGCAATGTTACACAATCAGAAATAAATAATATGGCAATGCTTATATAGAGAAGGTATACATATAAAGGTATTTATATTTACAGTAATACATCTTCTCAGCCACAGAGACTGACAAGGGTACTTTTATTCTAAGTGATGGGTGACATACTTAGAGCCAGAGAACAGAAGGCAGTCAGTACAATTTGTCAGAAACATTATTTTTGAGCCAGGTTTTAATAAAAGTTAGATGGTTTGTAATTTTCAACTGCTCAGCAATAAAAGAATCTGAAGGGAAATAATCATATCAATATTCAACCACTGTCCAGCTTACCTCAATAGTTAACCGGGCTGGATGGTTTTCTAGAAGTAGCTGCTCTGCTATCTCTTGAACTGATTTAATATTTTCTTCCTTTTGATCAAGTTCTCTCATTAACTCCTTCAAGAAAGAATTAAGAAGTGTGTTAGAAAAATATATAAACCTAAAATGCAACCCTAGTATGCAAGTACAAAGGGTGTACTTACAGCATGATAATCTTTTTTCCTAGCTACATTGGTGTTTCTCTCACTCCAGTCATAAGCAACTTCCTCCTCTTCTTTTTCATTCAACCAAATAAGTTCATTAGTCGCACGACTTACAAAATTATGGAGTGTATCAAGGTGCCGTTCCTGATTCCTGGATGTATTCTTTAGTAAGGAAAATCATCATAAGAATCATGTTTTTGCCAAATACAGATAAGGGAAACAGAAGTTTTTAAAAAAAAACTTACCAAGAGTTTTGCATACTGACTCTCTAATCTGTGCAACTTTTCTGCATAAGTCAGTTTAAGAGGTGCTGTCATTTGAATCTATAACATGAGATTAAAAAGACACTCCAGTTAGGAATCTGAAGGAATTCTGACTCACACTTAATGTATCTATTATTGATTTACAGGGTCTTTATGTAAAAAGCAAAACAAGAGTAAACTAAAACAAAATATATACAAATTTTAAATTCACATACCTCACTGATTTTAGCTTCTTTGAGGCTAGATTCAAATTCTTCAATAGCTCTATGAACATTTTTATGATTTTCTAAATGGCTTTCAACACTTGGCAAATCTGAGCCCCATTCAGTGCGGTCCAGTTGTACCTTCAAACAGTAAAATACTAAGTTTAGAAAAGAAATTGCTAACAATAAAGACGGAAACACTCAGGTAAAGTAAACTCTGTTTTACCTGCATCTCTTCAACCCAGTTCAAAAGATCCTGAACAAATTTCATGTTGATTTCCTCTTCTGTTAAATTTTGATCTAGCAAAGAAGACTTTAGAAGGGGTTTTCGGATCTGCATCAACTTCAGAGTTTGCAATGAATTTGGCTCTACTCCTGAACTGAAATTTGGAACTGATCCTGATGGGAAACCAGGTGTATAAGCTGGAGTGACAGATGGAGTCAGGCGGGAAGTCATCCCTGATGACAGGCCAGAAGTCATACTAGAAGAGGTTAGGGAAGGTGTTAAACTCTGGGTCAGCCCTGAGGTGAGACTAGGGTGTAAGGTCTGCGCAAATCCTGAGTTTAAACTTTGAGTGATTCCTGATATCATGAGCTTTGTCTGTTCTGTTGTCAGCATGCGTCCTTTGCTGTACACAGAAGAACATTCGTTTCTTAAGGCCATAATTTCATCACGCAGTTTTGCAACCCTGAAAAGAAAATCCAAAGGGATAAGGTGAAATACAAAAGGCACTTGTCAAAGAGTGAACTCTAATGTAAATTATAGGCTTTAGTTAATAATGATGTATCAATATTGGCTTATCAGTTTTAGCAAATGTGCCACACTAATGCAAGACGTAAATAACAGGGGAAGAGGGAGGTATAAGGGAGCATATGGGAACTCTGTATTCTTCACTCAATTTTTCAGTATGCCAAAACTGCTCAAAAATATAAACAAGAAAAACGAGGAGATAATTGTAGTTATATTGGTAAAATTTTGCATCATGATTTTTTTCAATGAGCACTGTACTATGAGGACTTTCAATCTTATTTGTCTTTATAACTATCATTTATAATGAATACAATTACTATAGCATATGATCATTTTTACATTTATGTATATATTTTTCATATTTAGAATTACTATAGATTCCTAAAGGTGAAATTACCGGGTCAAAGGATCATTTAAAATTTTTGCATTTATACATTCATACTCACACACACAGTAAGAGAGAGAGAAAGAGAGAGAGAAACTATAGCCTGAAATATTCCATACCTACCCCCGAACACACACTTCTCAGTGATAAAGGTTTTCATACACATATTTTCTTTCAAGATTTTGTTATGAACATTTTCATAATAGGATAAACCGAAAACTAAAAAGCTGAATTAAAAATGACACTTTTTGGCCAGGCACGGAGGCGCATGCCTATAATCCCAGCATTTTGGGAGGCCAAGGCAGGTGGATCACTTAAGGTCAGGAGTACAAGACCAGCCTGGCGAACACAGTGAAACCCCGTCTCCACTAAAAATACAAAAAATTAGCCAGGCATGGTGGTGGGTGCCTGTAATCCCAGCTACTAGGGAGACTGAAACACGAGAATCACCTGAAGCCAGGAGGCAGAGGTTGCAGTGAGCCGAGATCGTACCACTGCACTCCAGCCTGGGTGACAGAGCAAAACTGCATCTCAAAAAAAAAAAAAAAAAAAAAAAAGACACTGTCTTATATTTTTTCTCTTTCAAACATCCCATGAATACTTTAAATATATGTAAATGTATGTATGTAACATACATACATCTAGTGTGTTCATTTTAATAAGTTAGCTCCTGCAGCAGTATTATATGTACCATAAAATATTTTTTCTATTGCTAATCTTTAAAAAACAAATATCTACTTAAACACCAAAATATACAAAAATGTGACACATATTTTCAACTAAAAAAGAGCAAAGAAATATATTTCATAAAATTTTCATATTCTACATTCCTATTTCAAATGCCCATGAAACAGTTATACAAAAAAAGGACAGAGAAAGAATAAGTAGCACTCTTACCTCTGTACCAATTGATCTGCCTGGTAGTATTTTCCATCAATAAGAATCTGTACATCAATTACATGCTGGCGTAAAAGGTTCTCACATTCAAGTATATACCCGGCAATTTCTGCTTCATTCTGAAACTGCACTCCTGATTCTAATCTTTTAGAATCCTGTATTTTAGAAGAACGCAGTATTAATTCTGTGAAACAAGTTTAAAAACGACCTCAAATATAAAACATCAAATATTGGAACAGAAGCCTACTTGGGCTTTCTTTAGTTTTCCTTGTTGGTTCAAAAACATGTTTTCCCTCTTCTTGTCTCTCAGAGAGCAAACACCAATCACAATCTTTAACAAACTTTAAGTTTCAGTGGAGAATAGTATCAAGAATCAACCAAACATTATGCAAAAGTTTTAGTTCATCCAAACGCACAGTGAATCCTCTACACCACAACTTCAATGGCTCTTAAAATTAACTTACAGACTGAAGAGCATTTCGAGCAAGTATTAGTTTGTCTTCACAGATGACACTGTCCCTCTGAACTCGGTGGGCAATCTGTTGCAACATTTCTAACCTAAAAGATGAGACAAAATAAAATAAAGCTTTTCCCTTTGAAGTCAAAGAGCTCGCCATTCCTGAAAAGTGCTGCCCATCAAAAAGTAAACACAATCCCACACCAATGATTCAATACCTGCGTCCATCAAAGGATTCATTGCCGAAGCTAATGCAAGAGTTGATCAGTGTTGGACCATAATGAACCGAGAGAAGATTTTCATTCGAATCAAGACTGGTTCGAGTGCTGGTAGTGTTACTAAACACAGAATCACTGCTACGGTAACTATAACTACTACTGTGCATTTTTATTCCTGAAACTATGTTCTTTCTTTGATCATTCAAAGTAGACTGAAAGGTAGGAGGTCTGGAAAAAGCTCTACTTCTAACGGTGAAAAGTGGCAGCTGAATATTACAGCTTTTAATGGCTCCTTAAATATGCTTCAACATGCATATGCAACACACAGCAAATAATATGCTGATAACTATTCAAAAGAATCTAGCCTAAAGCCATTCGCTTGCTAGCTGAGGTTTGCCTTTTGTAGCTTGTATTAAAACCCTACAAGTATGAACAAAGCAGGCAGATTGGGCGTCACTGCAAAGGATATGCCAAATATTTGCACTAAGAGTCATCCAATTGCAACCACCTAAAAAACAACTCAGATGCCTCACAGATGTCCAGGATAACTAGTAAAGATTATTCTGGCAATACCAATCATTAGCTAAAAGAACACAAATATCCAGTCATAGTCTGACTTCTGAAAAGACCAGGTCTGTGCTGAATAATGTAAGGAAGGCAAACAGCTAGAAATTATGAAGTACCTATAAACAAATGAATTTGATAAGAAGAAAGCACACTTCCATTTTAACCACCATGTCATTTGTTTATTAGGTTAAATTAATGAAAAAAATATCAATTTACTTTTCTTTATATGACATGCTCCCAGTAATGTTACTTCTAAACCTTCTATAAAGTGCCAAGTAGAATACTGAAGCAATGCTTACAAATTTGTCTGTGCTTGTTTTTCCATTCTATAGGGTATTACATGGCATAAGAACGCTGACTCTTTTCCATTTGTTTTTCATACACTTCCATGCCACATAGCTATTATTCGCAATACATAGACAATGCCAAAAAACTTGCATGAAGAAACATGAAGGCATTTATCCAACCAGGCTCCTAAATATTTTCCTACCTCCAATAACACTGTTACTTCTCCACTCTAAGAATAGATATTTTTCTTTTCAGGGATCAAGAAAGGGGAAACTTGAGAGTGACACATCAATCGCTTCTCAGCCTATTGGCTAAGATCAAGTGTGAGAGTACCACATCAAATACAGTGAGTGAACAGAACAGCTCAAAACAATAACAGTGGCACCTAGCATTTATTAATTATTATGTGCAATAAATTAATCATTTTAGATACATAACTCATCTCATAACCACCCAATGTAGTAGGCACTATTACATCCTGTTTACAAATGAGGAAACCGAGGCTTAAACAGTTAAAGAATTTGTCTAAGATCATACAACTTTGCAGGCTGAGCTAATAATCTAATTTAAAATTGAGTGGCTTCTAGGCCCTGAACTCTCAACCACTCTCTGCTTTCTTTTATGAACATATCTTAAAATTCAGCTACTGTTCTGATGCCTAAAAATCTACTCTGTATCCTCTGGAATACTTCTCCATTATTTCAAATGATTAATGTAGTATCTCATTTTAATCACCCAGAATTACCTCTTCCGTAAAAGCTGCATCCTGTATATTTTTGGCTTGTTTTGGTTTTAATAATCCAGTTACGTACACATATTACACTTTAACATAAATGTAATCAGTAATTTAATAAAGGACTGACATGTTAGACTTGCTCTCATATATTTATTTTATGCATTATTTCACAATGTTGAATCTTGAAGTCAACGTATAAGGCACAGAGAACATGACAATACTGATCACCTCTAATGTGTGTCAGGCGCTGTGTAAAGCATTGGCAATGCAAGGGACAGAAAAAAACAAGGGTTTCTCTCCACATTTTTTGGAGGTCATATCTGTGGAACAGGCAAGCCTTAAGCAATAACAGAAATAAATATAAAAATATAACCAAGATAAGCACTATGAAGGAGCAATACATGTAAACATGAGAATTTTAAGCAAGATATCTGAACTAGCCTAGGAAACTATGGAAAGTTTCTTGAGAAAGTAATGTTGGAGCTGAGATCTGAGAATGTTTAGGTGTAAAGCAGCCAGTGTAGCTGCTGTGCAGAGAGCAAAGGGGCTGGAAAGGTGTGTCTGACCACACAGGCCTTACCCTGTAATATGGTTTGCCTGTGTCCCCACCCAAATCTCACCTTGAATTGTAATAATCCTCATATGTCAAGGGTGGGGTCAGGTGGAGATAATTGAATCATGGGGGCGATTTCCCCCATACTGTTCTCATAGTAGTGAATAAGTCTTATGAGATCTGATGATTTTATAAATGGAAGTTCCCCTGCACAAGCTCTTGCCTGCTGACATGTAAGATGTGACTTTGCTCCTCATTCGCCTTCCACCATGATTGTGAGGCCTCTCCAGCCGTATGGAACTGTGAGTCAATTAAAGCTCTTTACTTTATAAATTACCCAGTCTCGGACATGTCTTTATTAGCACCATGAGAATGGACTAATACACCCTACAAGGTCTAGGTCCTATAGACATCATGGCTAATGAGGAACACAGATCACAATACCCAGGTACCAGGTTAAGACTGTAACGGAGACAAATTCATCCAACAAACATTTCCTGAAGATTAAATGGTACCTTCCGAGGCAACTGGGTATAGTGAGAGACAAAATGACAAAGAGCTAGTGATGATTTCACGGAGTAAACGCACTTGTAGAAGTGTGGCAGAAAGGGAACCTGAACTAACATTTATTGAGTGTGTTCTAGACACCATCCATCACCCTTTAAATGAAGGCAAGCTAGATTTTGGTTTCCACTGCCCCTTGGAAAGAGAACTACAGCAAAAAATGTAATAAGAAATAAAATCAGTTCATTGTTGACCTATAAGCTTTTAGATCCAGGCCCTGGTGACTTAAGGTCAAGATGAGAAATCACAAGTAATTTTGACTGGTTTTAAAACTGTAAAGCCTTATTAGATGAGACTTCACATACCAATCCAGCCTAGCAGGTCATTTATATACATATTACTTCACTGATTGACTCCTTAAAATCTCTTAGAAAAGTTTCTAGATAAGAAAATGGAGGATCAGAAAGATTAAGTGACTTATCTAAGACCACGTAAACAGAGGTGTAACTTAAGTTCTTTCACAAGAACACAGAGGCCCCTCTGCGCTTGATATTCATGGCAGAAAACACCTCTGGCCTACCTTTCTACTTCTGGACGAAGTGCCTTCTCTCTCTCAAGCATAGCAATAATGAGTTTCCCCCACTCTTTTTCTATGTCATTTGGATGATAACCTTGAAGGAGCTTGATGCGTCCAAATTCTATCCAAATCTTGAGAAAAAAAAAAAACTTTAATGTGAAGCAAAAATAAAAACAAAACAAATCAAAGATTATGCTTGACAATATAAAGCAAATCTGAGCTTACCTCTAATAATTTATATAGGCGTTTAATTTTTGATTTTTCTGTCTCCTTTGGTGGAATTTCTGTTTCTTTAAACTGTAAATACTGATTATAAAGTGCCTAAAATAAAAAGGACAATTAAGGACCAAACTTAAAAGATCTGTTTTCATTATCTCACTAAGTCACCATTTCAAGTGTTATGTACTGTATCATATGCAGTCAATGGAATTCCTTTGTTAAACTGACACTCAAAGACAATACCAATTTCTAGCCAGTTGGTGATGTGGGTTATCTAAAATTTGATGAGGGTGTAATTATTGATGTGAGCCATGCTTTAGTGCCACACGGGGATCTGGATAATAATAAACCACGCAGTGTTTACTAGTGCTCTACTAAAAACCTCTCGTCCTCCAAACAAGAAAACATACCCTTTAAAAGATGCACTTCCCAAATGCTGTACTTTAGCTTTCAGTCTTTGGAAACATAATTTGAAGCAATTCCCATTAAGAAAGGAACAAAACCACTCTCTTCTATTGCATGGTTCTATCCTTCAAAAAAAAACTTCTTAGCAGAAAGGGCTAAAATTTGGTTTCAATGTCCCAATGGCCAATGTAAACATATTTTTTTAAACAAATGAAGATAGATGCTATTAGTTGATGGGGCTATTATTACAGAAGTTTCAACCGTATAATTAAATTATTATCTAGTTTGTATATATTAATTTGGGAACCTCTTAAATATAGTGTATTTATTAAAAGGGACCTTCATAAAAATTATGTAGATAATGCATCTCCATATTTAATAGAATAAGTGTGTACTAATTACTTCATTCTAATTCATGTAGCTATAAAACAAGACCCTGTAAATCTTTAGGCTGACACATTTCTGAAAGATTCTATTCAAAGTTCTGCTAATGCAATTATCTGGCATTTCCCCATGATGTATTTTCCTTTCTAATCTATGTCTTGTTCTAGTCATCAGCAAGTACTCTGATCACTTCTTCTATAACTAAGGATCTACACTAATCAGAAGCCAGTACAATTCATCCAAGGGTCTGAACAATAGAAATCCATTTGGAAATAAATGTATTGGAACATGAAATCTGAAAATTGTTTTGAAATCAGAATGCAATGTTTCAGGATGTCTGTTGGTCATTAAGCACCAAATGCTCGTATGTGCTAAACACTGTTCATGGCACCACATGGTAGTTGTAGGGAAAAGTTTTCCTGCCCTGGAAAATTACATGTCCATGTAGGGAAACATCACACAAACAGCTTGAGAACACTTAAAAAGTATCATATCATCAGATGCCAAGTAAATTCATGCCAAGGACAAACTCTCTGTGGCAATGGGAATGAAAGCTGTTCCACAGATGTTCTGTACGGAAGCAGGAGCACAATGAGTAACTCTAATGGAGCTCACCCCGGGTTGTTACAGTTTTCTCTATCCCAGTTTGATCATGAAAATAAAGTTTACAAACCAAGGAAGTAAGGCTTTGTAGGCAATATTCGCATTATCAGCTTCTAGAAATAAAGTAGACCACCTTGCTATTATAAAACCACATATGCAAAAGAGACAACTTACCCTTTAATACGTTTACATATTTATAATGACCTTTTTTTTTTTTTTTTTTCAAATGGAGTCTTGCTCTCTCACCCAGGATGGAGTGCAGTGATGCGATCTCGGCTTACTACAACCTCCACCTCCCAGGTTCAAGCGATTTTCCTGCTTCAGCCTCCTGAGTAGCTGGGATTACAAGTGTGTGCCACCATGCCAGGCTAATTTTTACATTTTTAATAAAGATGGTGTTTTACCATGTTAGCCAGGCTAGTCTCAAACTCTTGATCTCAGGTGATCCACCCACCTCGACCTCCCAAAGTGCTGGGATTACAGGCATGACCCACTGCACCCGGCTTATAATGGCTTTTATATCTGCAATGTCTGCCTCAAAAGCGTGCCCTAAGTTTTTCACTATTAGAAAATGTTTTACTAAAACATAAATTCACTTATACGGGAAGTCAGACATGTATTTTCAAATTCATGGTGAAATACAGTGTGTACCTCTTCCTGCACAAAAAATGCCCTCTGAAGCAGTTTTTAATAGGACTCAACCACAGGCACACCCCCAATCCAGTGCCACATTTGTGTGTACTTCCCAGGGGCCCTCCTACCTCAGCCATCCCCGGGAACTTCAAGCATTTCCTATGTACTAAAATCAATTCGACAATGCAGTTTCAGAGACTCTCTCAAATTAAACCTTTAACCTCTCAACCAAAGCTGAGAGACTACAGCTAATCTGTTTTAACTGTTAATGTTTTACCTCCATTTTCTCTGTATAATAAGAGAGATGAGTAAACAAAAATTTTGCCTACTTATTAATGGCTTTCCAAGGGCAACTTTTGTTGAATTTCTAAAATTACAGAATTATTATAGCATTACTTAAGGGTTTATAATCGAATCAATCCTATGTAATTTCTATAGTGACACTAACCTTCAGTTCCACAGGATTATTAGGAAATGTTCTCTCAGACATTGTGGTCACATGGTGTCTAATCCATTGGATGAGGTAGTTCACCATATTCTGGTATTCAATCCATTTGACTTCAACATCCTAGAACAATCAAATGATAGAAAAGGTTCACATCTGTAGATAATAGCATTCATATCTAAGACAATTAAGTTGGAAGTCATTCTGTAAACGTACGTATTTGAAGCCTGACAGATAGAACCAGCTAAATGTTTTCTTACTTTCACCCAGCCCCAATCCCTGTCACATAAACACCTTTAAGAAGATGCTATCAACATTTGGCCACTAACACTAGCCTTATGAATGCCAATTCTGATCCAAAGAAAGGGGCTGCCTGGAGTATTGTATTTAGAAGGCTTTTGAGGCTCAATCTAAGCACTACAGAAAAAATCCAAAGTCAATTTGGGGTGTTTACCAGGGCTCAGGATGGGGGAGTAACAACTTGCATAAGCCAAGTTAGTTGCCACCTTTGCCAACTATTTTAGATCTAAATCTACTATGTATAAGACTTACCCAATATGTAGGAAACCAGATATGTATGCAAACTACAGGAAATGTATATGGTGGGATTATCCAAGTAACTCATTAGGCAAACTCTTTAAAAATGGAGGAAACTGGAAGGCTACCAACTGCTCTGTTTAAGTATTTGATGAATGCTTATTATGTTCAAAGGTTGTGCTGAGTGTTATAACAAAAAAATACTTTAAGACATAATACCTATTGTCAAGTTACTGTCTAAATGCAGAGGCAAGAGAGATACATAATATAAACAGGCAAAATGAAGAGCAGTATTTAATTAAGTGTTGAAATGTTGAAATAAATGAAATGGGTAGTATATGCTAGTTGAGATAAGAATCAGGCAAGCATATCTGTGCCTTAAAATAGTTTCTAAAGGCTTCTTGGGAAAGGCAGCATCTGAGATGTTCTGCAATGACTGGTAAGTAATTATTGGTGGGGGGAGGTGAGTGGGGGCGCTGAAAAAGTGGACAAAAGGGGAGTCCCAAGTGAGTAAGGACACTGACATGGAAATGCCCTGTCTACCAGTAAACAGTTCATATTGGGAAATCATAGCTAAAAAATGTAGGTAAACAGAATAAATATATGCAGTTTTAAATGTCAGAATATCTAGATTGCATTTAACTTTGCAAGGAATATGTAGCCACTGAAAATTTTCAAGCTAAAGACATCAGGTTTTAGACAGATTAATTTGGCAACAGTGTGCAGAGGCAGTGGGAAGAAGAACAAAATGGAGATGGAAAGCTGTAAGAAAGCTAGCAGCCTAGTTCTGCAGTGATAGGCAGCAGGATCAACATGGAGGTAGTGAGAAGCAGCAGCAAGAGATGGCCAAAAGAAACATTCTGAAGCAACACTCAACACTGAATAGTCAGCGGTGAGCATGGGAACAGGCTACTCAGGGACCCAAAGAGCATGAAGCCTTTGAAAAGAAGAACCTGAGGAAGAATATGGAAACAGGTCTAGAAATAGCACACAGAACTGACAGAAGCAATCAGAAAAGGGAGCTCCTAATCCAAGGGAGCTAATCCAAGATGAGCTCCTAAATCTTCAAAGTAATGTAGGGGGAAAAGGTATCTGCAAAGAGGAAGGCAGAAATCCAAGTGAAGGGGCTCATTCCCAAATATGTGACACATACAGGGTTTCCTGTTCTCTTCCAGAAATGCATAAGCACTTGTTAGCATAACCACCAAAAAAAAAAAAAAAAAATGCATCACTGAAGTGAATTATACAAACCTTTAAGAAATAGTAGACTAATAAAGAGCTGAAAGCTATGTGTCAGAGACCTTCCCTGCTTACTAAGTGGCTCTGCTACTTTGGTCAAATCCAATAACTTTCCTCTGGAGCCCTCCTTTAAATCCTAAAAGTGTTATCTAGCCAACATTTCATAGAATTGTATGAGGTAACAAATTTGAAATTGTTTTCAAAAGTGAGATATTTTATACATACAAAAAGATAGCAAATACAGCAATGTAAAACAGCACCCAGCTAAAAATGGAAAACTCTAACTTTCAGAAAGTTAAAGCTTTTATTTATAAAATTATCAGTAACTATAAATAGCCTCTTTTATTTATGACACAAAAGTTTTAATGAGTTATACTTTAAATTTAATGGTAGAATAATATCATGAAATACACATAATATCAATTCATCAAACAGCATATTAACTCAAATTCTTTAAAATATATTCAACATTCAAAAACTGCAAAAAATATTATCAGTAAATGCAGTCAATTGGTCATTACTGAATCAACAGCTTCCAGTGTGGAAAAATCAATACTCACATTTGCACCAATGCCTTCCCCACCTTCAGGGACTTTAGGAAATGCATCATAGAGAGATGATACATAAGTTATTACTGATTTTTCATCAGGTGAGGAGACATCGACATCTAAAAACAGAAACATAAATTAATTATTTCACAAGGTTGACAAATTACTTTTGATCAGACTTTCATGCCAGTCCACATATAATCAAGAAAACAACTCACCTTCAGGGTCCAGAAGTCTTATAACACCAATTTTTTCTGCTACATAAAAAGCATGCTCTAAATTTGCAAGGTTGCTTTGAACAGCAACAGTATTCATATCTATCAGGTCCGGCCTAGGAAAAAATTCACTGTGTTAATTAGGCTTTCTCATGTGCCAATTCAACATTACATTTATATATGTTTCCATTTACATAACAGCGTCTGCTAATATTAATACCAAGCCTGCGTTAAAATGCAGACACTTTCATCAAACATTTAACATTGCTCACTTATCTCAGAAACTTTTATATCTAAAGCAAATATAACATGGAAAATATAACAATTTGAAATACATAAATTTCAACAAAGTCTACAAATACATCATAGTCAGAATATATACGAGTATTTGTCCTAGTCAACTGATTTAAGCTATATACTACTTCAACAGCATCTTTCCAATCCAACCAACATCTTATCAGTATTTCTCCTCAAAGACAAAAAGTTTGTAGCTTAGTACAATACTGCGTCCATGGCCTCCCCATTGCACCATACCCTTTCACGTCACCTATCTTCTATAATCCTATTCATTCTTCCAAGGAGAGATCAAGCTCCACATCCTCTGTGGGGCCTGGCTGATCTTCCTAGCCCTTATGTCTGTCTCTGTTCCCTGAACTCATACTTCCACCCTGCACCACACGATATGGCATTTAGGATAATCTTAGACTTCCTTGCCCTATTAATTCACTGTTTCATGTACATGTACATGTTGTTTCTCCCAAACCATCAACTCCAAGATAGCAAGTACTATGTATTTAAAAAATTTTGTCTTTTATCCTTCTGCTGAAATAAAGAATGATATATAGTACACCCTCAACAAATACCTACTGATAAGTTGGTAAGTAGGTTGGTTCCTTAGTAATCTGAATTGTAAATGAATGTCTAAAATAAGCAATAGTATATGTTTTCACGAGCACACATGTATGCATGTGCCCCCCCACACACACAGTCACACAAACCAGACTTCATATCTTTCTAATTTGTGAGATTTACATAACACCCGAAACCATGCAAAAACTTTGAAGCTAGCTCTATCTACATGAGAGAGAAAAAGATTCCTCAAATACTTCTTATAGAGAAAGTGGCAAAATATGGACATTGGAGACTTCACTCAAGGCTAGAAGCCAGTCAGGAAACTTGGATCTCAAAAACAAAGCATTGAAAGAATACAGGAACAATGTGGAAACAGGAAAGCCTTCAAAAAGAGTGGTACTCACCACCCAAAAAAATCAGAGTAAGAGCCTGTTGATAACTTACAAAGAAAGCCTCTCTACAAGCTCCACAAGCATTCTTGTTTGCTCAAAATAATCATTTGGGGAACCGCAGAAAGAGTGGGAGGGCTCAAAGGTAGTGTGGGAGAAATGAAATGCAAATTATTTTGTATACTACTTGGCAGGCTGCTTATACGAAAAGCTGTTTGAAAATAAATCATTAATATTAGAAAGGTAAATGGCAATTTGTGGTAAGAAAACTCTTTTTTGTGGTGAGTAAACAGACCTCTCAAGAAAATCTTATACTTTTATATCACTTTGCACTGTTCATAATCTGGAAATGTCGTTACCATTACCTACATGCTAATATTCCAGGAAATAATTAGGAAATCCTTTAATGTTTTCAATCTGCCATCAATACAATCACTCAAAAATGATTCTACCATTATTACAGGAACAATAAATCCACTGACAACTACGGAAGTAAATGACAGACCTCTAAAAATAACATTTTTTATTCACATAGAAACATACTGAAGAATCTGCCAACCTCAAGATTATTAAATAGGTATGTATAGCAGTCTAGACAAAAACAAGTATCTGAAGTTCTTTCATTAAAACACTGTTTTGTTTCTGTAAAATTTGCACCTTTTGGGGAAATAAAAAACAGCCTTTCTAAGTCTGCCAAATCTCAGAACAAGACATGGCATGTTATTATGAGAACCCTGCCATTAGCAAAGAAAGTAAACACTGAGTAATCCCAGAGGGAATGAATAAAGTCATTGAAGAATCAAGTTTTTCAACTAAGAGAATAAAACATAAAACTTACTTCAGAATGACACAGTCATTTCAACACAAAAGCAGCTGTAGAATACAATGAGTCTGAGTAAGTCATCTCTTTTATCATGATGTTTAACACTTTAATGGAACAAAAACCGAAATGGTTTTCCTCCATTAAAAGACAGCAGATAAAGAAAATCAGTTAAACAAAAATGGGAAAATGGAAAACTTTTAAAACCACTACAAAGCTGGGTGTGGTGGCTCATACCTGTAATCCCAGCATTTGGGAGGCTGAAGAGAGCGGATCACCTGAGGTCTGGAGTTTGACACCAGTCAGACCAACATGGTGAAACCCTGTCTCTATTAAAAATACAAAAACTAGCCGGGCATGGTGGCAGGCGCCTGTAATCCCAGCTACTCCAGAGGCTGAGGCAGGAGAATCGCTTGCCGAGATCGTGCCACTGCACTCCGGCATGGACAACAAGAGCGAAAGTCTATCTCAAAAAACCACAAAAAACCACTATGAAAATGTAATAGCCTATAGTATCTGAAATGCTATTCCTCCCTTAGCTCATATCCTAACAGAGTGGTGGTCCCTTTGTCTTTCAAATCTGTCTTTCCTCTACCTGCCTGAAGCATCCAGAAGAGGCCTGTGCTGTGTGTGTCCTGTCCACTACTTTCTTTATTCATAGTCTCACTGGGATAATACAACTTTCAAAAACTTCATTTATTTTTCACATATAAAAGATACTTTCATTCTAAAGGTTTCATTCTTTGTAACATCTTTTTGTGGAATGTTAACAGGAAATGTCTTTTCCATCTTAGGTTTGACTAACCGAAGAGCATTAGACTATATTATAGTGACCATGTTCTCATGTTATATTTTAGATAGTTGAACATTAACTATTGTAACTTGCCTGTTTTATGGAAACCTTTCCAAATCATATAACGTGATCCTTCGCCACTTAAAGTAATAAATGCTAGTCTTTTTATGGAAAAAAAGGCCATTCTCTTACTTTTTTATTATTCTATGATAATGTTATCTTTTCAAAATGACCCAATCATCATGCATTATAATTCTTTAAACATGTTTATATCCCAGCTTTTCTTTCATAAGCAATTAAAAGTAGCTTACAAAGAAAATACAAGATAGCATAAATTTTAAATTAGAAGTATAAAACCAAGAAAAGGTCTTAAAATGAAATTGGAAGTGAGACTAAAAAATTACAAATCACTTATATGCAAGCTTAGTGCCTTTAATTTGTTTTAAAAATATAGGGCAGAAAGGTATCAAAAAATGCTATTGTCATAATACAAAACAATTTTGGGTAAAAGTAATGTTTATCTTTCATACAACACCCATCTTAAAACAGCAATCTCCTCCAGACCAAATATATATATGTGTGTGTGTGTGTGTGTGTGTGTGTGTGTATCTCCACAGGCATATATACATATACAGGCATGTTGGCATTTATGTATAGATAGGTATATGTATGGATATAGTATAAGGATATCACCACCTACCCTAACAGGTAACCAAAGCTAGCTGAACATAAAAATTTCATGAGAGATTTTTTTTTGGCATAAATACTTCCAAGGTAACATTTCAGTACTCCAAAACTTTATTAATACATTAGCTCACATGAGAATTAAATAGGATTCTGCAGGAACACATGACTTCCACAGTGTTACAGATGGCTAAAGATTAGCACAACAGGCCAGGCACAGTGGCTCATGCCTGTAATCCCAGCACTTTGGGAGGCCGAGACGGGTGGATCACCTGAGGTCAGGAATTCCAGACCAGCCTGGACAACACAGTGAAACCGAGTCTCTACTAAAAATACAAAAATTAGCCGGGCGTGGTGGTGTGTGCCTGTAACCCCAGATACTCGGGAGGCTGAGGCAGGAGAATCACTGGGACCCGGGAGGCAGAGGTTGCAGTGAGCCAAGATCACACCATTGCACCCCAACCTGGGTGACAGAGCGAGACTTTGCCGCAAAAAAAAAAAAAAAAAAGATTAGCACAACAGACTACCTAAGGCTTCCACAATATATCAAGTCAAACATCAATACACTTAACTGCAAGGAGCATGAAACGACATCAAAACACTTGGAAAGGAAACTCTTGGAAACATGGCAGAGGGGACACTAATTAAAGTTAGCTAAGAGAAAGAGAAAAATGTCAGCTAAGAGAAGAGTACTTTAGCACCACGTTACCAAATCCTGAACCAAAAACGTGACAATAGTTGAAAAGACACATATGGGAAATATCAATGGCCACAGTCCAAATTGGGATTTTTTTTTAAGGATGAAAAAATAAAGTGACTTAAATTCATAGAGTCTGTTAGGTTATGCTGGCTCTCAAGTGGCACTCAATAGTTATTTATGTGGATACAAACAGTAAGGTTCTGGCTACCCTGCATCTGCCTTCCTATGTTTGAGAAATTTCCCTTTCATAAGTCTTGGGGGTAAGGAGAGGACCAAAGCCCATTTTCCAATACAAAAACAGAAACATGTCAGGTTTTTCCTGACTCTTTTCTTTGCCCAAGAAATGTCCACTGCATACCTCACCCCTGTACATGATATTACCTGGCCAACTCGAATTCTTTCAGTAGACTCGGTTCCACCATCATTTCCTCCAGGAAATACTTTCCTCTGTTCCCAAATGCCATCTGTTATCTTCATTTCTGTATTTACCACATTTTTCATAACCATACATCTGTCTATCTCTCATATTGAACCATGGGCTTCCTGAAGGCAGAGCCTGTGTTTTGTCCATGTTTATGTCCTCAATATCTAGCATAACGCTTAAAACATGAACTTTTGAGGATTAAATAAATAATAAAGAAATAAATGAGCTATGGGGGCTGGGACATATCAGTGCTTCAAATTCCTGGAGATATTTTTCATCCTAGACTTGTTCCTTCTCTTTTCACTAATTTCTACTGACAAAACCACCACCTATGGCTTCTAGTCAAGTTTTGGAATCTTTATCGAAATCCACATGGACCAGGGTACAATGTCATAGCTTCTCCATATCCTACACAAGCACACACCCTTTCGAGGTTTCCTAAGGCTTTGTCTCTCCTAAAAAACAATTTGGAAAGTGGGCACAGAGTGAGGACAACAAATACCGGTGAAGTATAAAAGTTTCAAAAAGCACACATTGCTGCTTCTAGGTTCTCCTCCCCTCTTATGCTCTCATGTGCCCTCAGCTTCAGCTTCTGATAATGTTGCCAGTTGGGATACCTTATAAAGTAATAACAATCACAAAACAACAGGGACTAATAAATACTGATACCTACTATGTGGCAGGCAATGCATTAAAGGACTTAAAGCATTATCTCACTTAATCGTCTCAATGACCCTAAGCATAGGTTGTATTATTATCCTGAACTTACAGATGGAAAAAAAAACAAGCATAAGGAAGTTATATAACTTGACCAAGAACACAAATCTGGTAAGTGGTAGTCAGGGTTTGAACTGAGGTCTGTCTGACTACAGAGTCTGATTTCTTCTCTGCAATATCCTGGTATCATAAACTAAGAACTAACTAAACAGTAACACCCAATATGAAGCCGAGAATACAAAATAAAGAAAATACAGAACAAATTATACTTCTACTACTGGGCAAATCGATAACGATGTTGGTAACTCCCATAAACAAACACAATAATGTCTATGTATATGTATGTGTGTGTACTGACACACTCAGAAAAAATAAATCATAAGAAACATGATGAAGTTCCAGATTATTACCAAAACAGAACTCATCAATGCATCCTATACCAATGTTTCCCACACTTGGGTCCTAATACAGATTAAGAATAGAAAGAAAGGCCTGGTTATCTGCATTTCAACAAGTTTCTCTCCCCTCTCTCAGGTGATTCTTTTCAGGCGTTTGATAACTAAACCATATTTAAAACCCTTGTTTCTAATAATTATTTAATTTTCTTTCAAGATTATAAGCATTTTGTATTGGGGAAAAAAAATCCACAATGTCATCAGGCAATTATATAACGACACAAACAAAAGCACCCACAAGCAGAAACATGCTACTGTCTTATGCCCTCAGCTGGAGACAGTGAACCTTTTAACTCTTTTTCAGTGTTTATTTTTATTAAATATACAAGAAAAGAACATATTTAAATGTTAGCAAGGAGGGAGGGTGGGCGTGTCATTTTATGTTTGCCCAACTCTGGAGTACACTGTAAAATAACGAAGCCTGGAAAAGATAGCATTTGGTCACACGCATATATATATTTTTAATCAGAATCAAAAACCCACCTAATCTTTGTGACTTGAGATATCTTATCACTTGAAAAACCACTGGGCCACAGTTTCATTCTTCAATTTAAAAAGGAAAGACAAGACAGAAAGAAGAATGGTGGTTGTCAAAAGGGTGGAGGGAGAAAGAAACGGGGAATTAGAGTTTCATGGGTACAGAGTTTCAGTTACGCTGGATGAGAAGAGTTCTGGAGACGGATGACGGTGATGGTTGTACAACAAGATAAATGTATTTAATGCCACTTAACTATCAACTTAAAACTGATTAAGATGGTAAATTTTATGTACCTTATCACAATCTAATTTTTTTTTTTTTTTTTTTTTGAGACAAGAGTCTCGCTCTGTCACCCAGGCTGGAGCGCAGTGGTGCAGTTTCGGCTTACCACAACCTCTGCCTCCTAGGTTCTAGCGATTTTCCTGCCTCAGCCTCCCAAGTAGCTGGGATTACAGGCACCCACCACCATGCCCAGCTAATTTTTGTATTTTTAGTAGAGACAGGGTTTAGCCATGTTGGCCAGGCTGGTCTCGAACCCCTGACCTCAAGTGATCCGCTTGCTTCGGCCTCCCAAACTGCCAGGATTATAGGCGCGAGCCGCTGCGCCTGGCCATAATTCTTTTTTTTTTTTTCTTGAGATGGACTCTCACTCTGTCGCCAGGCTGGAGTGCAATAGTGCAATCTCAGCTCACTGCAACCCCCGCCTCCCAGATTCAAGTGATTCTCCTGCCTCAGCCTCCCAAGTAGCTAGGAATTCTTTAAATTTTTAAGAGACCGTTTTTACATATTTGAGAGAAAAGGCTAAATTGAGGTGGAACACACACACACAAAGCACAGAGCTGTGAGTCTGGTATTCTGTGATTTAGTCCTAATTTGCTCTCTGACTTTGGACACACATCCTGTAACCTGTGTTTCAGTTCTTTCTGCAGAAAATGAGTATCAAGAATTATAGAAATTAGAATAAAAATCAGCTACAGAGCATCTGGAAATGGGTATGAGTATGGGAGGGAGGACATTATGGGCTGGTGGTAGCATAAGGTTCAAAGAACTCAACTGATTTACCCAAGATCTCATGAGATTTACGTGAAAATAGTTGTGAAACTTAGTATAAAGAGCAATGTGCACAGGTTACTAAGACGTATCTATTGGCATAAAAGCAACACCACAAAAGGGTAATCAGAGAAGACAACTTGATGCTTTGGTATGCTACATAGAAATAATTCTTTCCAGTCAAAAAACTAGCAAGTTCATTCATTTATTCATTCACTCAATATTTAATATGCATTTACCATGTGCCAGGAAGTAAGGCACTGAGAACAGCCACTGTGCATATGGAGAGCTCAGAGCTCCAAAGGGAGCTCAGGAGTAAACCAGGAGAAAACCTGGTGGAAGAGCACTCAGGTGATGAAAAAAGACATGCATAGGTCTGTGGTTGAAGGGCACAGGACTACAAGGAGACCAGTGCATGAGTGGGGAGCCAGCAGCCAGGGGAAGAACATGGTGAGACATGGGGCTGGATGTGTGGCAAAGGGCCAAGACAATGCGGACTCTCATGAACGTCTTAAAGGATTGTAAACTTTTTTCCTAAGGGCTATGAAAAGCCATCAAAATGCATTAAGGAGGATTGGAAGAGATTAAATGATCAGATCTGGGGGTGGACAGAGAAAAAAATTTAAATGGTCAAAGAACTCCCACAGAATCCAGTTAAGTGGCCACGGTGGCTTGCAGAAGAATGTGGCAGCAGTAGATAAAAAGTGGTCAAGTCAGGACATATTTAGAAAGGCAAATCTACAGAACCCAGTTACATGGCAATGGTTATAGTAAATAGGGCTGTAAGCATGGATGAGAGACAACACAGAGAGAAAAGAAAAAGTCCAACACGCAATCTTGAAAAACTCCAGTGTTTACTGGCCTTGTGAAAGAGGCCAAGTTTACAGAGGGAACTGAGCAGGAGCAGACAAGAAGTGGGAGAAAAACCAGGAATACAGTGCCATAAAAGCTAAAGGAAAGAGGATTTCAAGAAGAAAAGAATGGCCAATAGCGTGAAATACTAAAATGTAAGGAAGATGAGGCCTGAAAAATATCCACTGGATTTAGCTACACAGAAGTCACCCATCACCCAAGAATAAGCGTTTTAATGAATTATGGAGTAAGAGACTAGATTAGTATGTGTTGAAGAATGAGTATGAAGTGAAGAAATGATGATGGAGAGGATATTGCCAACTCTTCTGAGGACTTTGGCCTTGAAGGAAAGGAATGATATAAGGTAGTAGCTGGAATAAAGCATGCAGTTAAGGAAGAGTGTTTTTGTTGATTGTTGTTTTATTAACAGAAGAGGCTGCAGCATACTTAAAATCCAATAAGAAAGATCTATTGAAAGAAAAAGATGAATATATACAAAAAAGGTTTCTAAGGCAATGACAGAGATAAGATCCAGGGCACAGCAGGAGGGGACAGGCTTTGGGTGGGTGGAGAGAGGACTCCTGTGTCGAAAAGGAGCAGGGGTGTGAGGATGGGCGCAGATGAAGATAGATTTGTGTCTTTGGTAGCAAAAAAGACTTTCTACTTGTTGGCTTCAATTTTCTCTGAGAGTAGGAGTCTAGATCACCTGTTAACACTGAGAAAAGGTGGTGGGAGGAGGCGCTGTGAGGAAGAGAAGGGTTAATCACACAGATAGAAAAAGACTGCTGGCCAGAACCATTTGAGGCTGGTGATGATGAAGTTCTAATGAAATCAATCTACCCTGAAGTATCGCTTTCTCTGGTGTGCTTCCTGTGTGGGGACATGCACAGACAAAGCACATGGCTGGGCTCATACAGGCTCAGCCTTTGCTGGCGAAACAGTACATACTCAGCAGTTTGCAAGGAACTGAAAAGGAATTGGGTGGAAGTGTAAAACAAAACAAAAACAAGCCTCATTCCATTTACCTAGACACCATTTTTAGAACACCTTCTATGCTACAGAACAACCCACACAGAGGTGACTGAAGACACATATGCCACTTAACATCTGCTTTTCAAAAGATCACAATAAAAATATACATTCAATATGTCTCACTATCCTATGAGAGCAGAGAAGTTACCATAACAAATTCCTGAAGATGACTGTTTCGATTAAATCATGTTCAGGCTTAGCATGTCCTTACCGTTCTTACTGGTGCAAAAAGCAGCTCACCTTGCAATCGCCAAAAAAAAAAAAAAAAAAGGCCTGCATAACTCAGTGTGGACATCCCTTCATGCTCATATTTGGGCACAGATTAGAAACAAGCTATGAAGGTAATTTTCCCTTGTTCTCAAAACTAGGTGCCTGAGTTTTTTCAAATGTTCTTCTTTTTTTTTTTCTACAAAGTGACTCTCCATTAACAATAAGGTAGACAGCAAAAATGAGAAACAGTATATTTATAGCAAGCTTAGTACTTCGAGGTTAGAGTCTAACAACTTCAATAATTAAAAGATACCTAATGAATTATGACTTTCTCACTTCACAAAGAACAATAAATCCAATAACAGCCTAAATTTTAATGAATACAGAGAATGGTATTGATGTTGATAGAGAAGTAACTCCTCCAGTACCTATATTTTAGTGAACTAAGAAAAGTAAAATTTAAGTAAACTTTAGTGACTAAAGGATAAATACACCCTCCCCAAAAAGGGGGTAGTGGGAATCAATTTATTCTTATTATGGTAGAAAAATAATTCTCAAACTACTTCATATCACAGACTAAGATGAGAATGTGAATAATCAAGTCAAAATACAAGAAGTGTTAAAACAAACAGATGGAGAAGAAAAACAGATGGAGTTACATATACCGGCTGCTCCTGTAATGTAAAAGAAATCTTCATGTGAGAGAAAGGTAAGAGAATGCTAAAGGGAAACATGACAAAGGCAGGACTTGTCAAGTTTCTAAGCAAGGAGAGTCTTGATCAAAACCCCATCTTCCCTCAAGCTCTACAGCCCTATTGTTAGTGGATCAGTGGCAGCATGCAGGGGGAGGGGAAACTCATGTTTACTACATTCTTCCTGAATTTCCAGGAGAGTAATAGGCAGTCTCTCGTATGCTACCTCAAGACAGTCCCACTCTAACTTTTTTTTTGTGTGTGAGACGGAGTTTCACTCTTGTTACCCAGGCTGGAGTGCAATGGCGCCATCTCAGCTAACTGCAACCTCTGCCTCCCGGGTTCAAGCGATTTTCCTGCCTCAGCCTCCTGAGTAGCTAGGACTATAGGCGCCACCAGTTAAAAAAAAAAAATACAAAAAGTTAGCCACCAGGCCTGGCTAACTTTTTGTATTTTTAGTAGAGCTGCCATTTCTCCATGTTGGCCAGGATGGTCTTGAACTCCTCACCTCAAGTGATCCGCCTGCCTCAGCCTCCCAAAGTGTCAGGATTACAGGCATGAGTCATCACACCCGGTTGACCCTCTAACTTTTTCAATGATCACGTCACTGAAATTTGTCAACTTATTTGGTCATTTTTCCCCCCTAAACTCTTAACACGTGCATGCTTAGACTAACAGCTTGCACATCAAACAGAGTGAAACATGGGCCTGCAATTTCATCACTGGGATAGCTTTAAAAGCTGAAAAGAAATAATTTTATGAATGAAAGGGCAAAGTAAAAGAAAGAATAGAAAAAAAAAAGAGTGGAGCTTAGACCTGCTAAAAGGTACTTAACAATAAAGAGGTGTTTGTTTCTCAAAGGCATCATGGAGGGAAACAGTGCAGAAGGGGTATGCATCAGTGCAACTCTTTTGACAGACAATTCAGAGGTACGTCTCAAAATTTTAAATGTAATACCCTTTGTCCCAGCAATTCCATTTCCAGGACCTTATCCTATGGACATATTCACATGCCTCACAAAGACACATACAAAGTTCAATACAACAGTTTTAAAAGCAAAAAAAAAAAAAAAAACCAAAAAAACATAATATCCATCAATAAGGCACTCTAAATAAAATGTGACATGCATACAAAAGAATACCATATGGCATTTTTTTAAAATCACAGATACGAGAAAAAGTAAGACTGTGGTAAAAAGTGCCTGCTGTAGAAACTGCAACCAGGTTTGCCAGGCTCCCATGAAGAAGACAACCAGATGAGCTATCTCCCTACTGTGGCTGTGTCACTTTTTCAGTTTTCTGCCTCAAAAATGGAAGTAGGAGAATGTGGGCTATACCTTACATGACATCTATAAAGATCTTTTTCGGCTGGGCATGGTGACTCATGCCCATAACCCCAGCACTTTGGGAGGCCAAGGCAGGTGGATCATTTGAGGTGAGGAGTTTGAGACCAGCCTGACCAACATGGTGAAACCCCGTCTCTACTAAAAATACAAAAAAATTAGCCAGGCATGGTGGTGCATGCCTGCAGTCCCAACTACTCGGGAGGCTGAGGCAGGAAAATCACTTGAACCCGGGAGGTGGAGGTTGCAGTGAGCCGAGATCACGCCACTGCACTCCAGCCTGGATGACAGGGCAAGACTCAGTCTCAAAACAAAACAAAACAAAACAAAACAAAACACACACAGTAATGGGAGGCTTCATATTACAAAGAATTTCTGTAAAATTAATCTAGGCAAGAAGGCCAGGAACATAAAAACAAAGTAATATATTCAGGTATTTCCTCTAAATATTTACATGCCAAATTACATCCCCCAAATTGTATGTAAAACCATATAGCCACAATAAAAATGGTCACCAGATGCAGACACTAACTCTTACAACTCGCTTGGATGCAGATGCATTACATTATAAGCAGCGTACATTAGCTCTTCACGAATTTTAAAATGCGATAATGGTTAGAACTCATCCATTCCTGCTCTCAAAGTTCAATCATTTGAGTTCATTTGGCAAGGTAAATAAGCAATTCGATTTTTTCTACACGAGCTGAAATACTGGTAACTATTTTTTAATTGATAACTTTCAGGCTATGTGTGTGTCTGGCTTATGGCCAAACTAGAGCCCATGGCTGTGTGTATGCACACACATACACATACCCTCATACCTCTGCATTCTGCAGCCTGAAGGCTAAGTCAACACCAAGCCAACTTCCTATGGGAACATTTCAAACCCTAAAGGGCCTTCTCCCGGTATTAAACCAGTCCAATCCAGTTTAGCTTCTAAGGTGTGACTGAATTCATGCCTATGACTGACTCACCAGCCTCCAGGTCATACTATTAAACAAGCTGACTCTGACCACAGCTATACAATCTAACCTTCCCAGTTACAGCATCTTTCAACTTTAATATAATGAAATATGATGGCCCTATTATATTCTCATTCAAAATGCAAACAATGGACAAAATAATTGCTATCCAACTACATACTCAGACAAGTGAAAAGTTCCTGCCTAATTAGAAAACATTTAACTGCTTTGCTCCTGCATACAACCTATTCCCAAAATTTTGCATCTTAATTGGTTAATATATTTAAAACAAGCCTATGAAAAGACTGCCGGGGCATTAAAAGGCAAATTATTTATTTATTTACATTTTGCTTTTTTATTTTTATTTTTTAAAGGCAATTTAAATAAACGAATGAGATAAATTAAAAACAAGAATAAGACAGGCAGAAACTAGTAAGCAGAAAAAATCTCTTCAAACACACACACCCCTAGTTTTAGTCTTGACATACTTCGTATCTTTCCATAGTGCCACCTCTGATTTGCAAGAGGCCCTTCCACACATTTTGCACTGTTCTCTCTGGCCTTCAGGTACATATTCATGTTCATGCCTGCTCAGGCAGACTTGTTTTTACACAGAGCAATGTTAGGCGCTGTTGTTTTGGAATTTGGCTTTCATTAATGTTCTAGGGCAGATATCCACTTGGAGAGAATGAGAGAAGCCAGACAAGTCAGAGGCTAAGTTTCAAGCTGGAAGTCAGAGCTTTACCTCTTTCAAAAAGAAACAAGTCAATTTTACTGTGATGCCTCGGCAAACCCTTAAATAAGAGGAGAGTTGAACCCTCTGCTTGTAACACCTACCTCTGAAGAATAAGCACTACTGCCCTGGATTTCACTCCTCTATATCAACCCCAACTCTTGGGGACTTATTAATCCACTAGTGTTTAAAGGATACTCCTAGGATCCCTTGCCTATTGGCTCTTGGTTAATTCTACTTTATTCTCTCTTGCTTTTAACCTACTTACACACCAGATGTTTTTGTGACATTCTTTTGATCTAAGTTCATCAAATCCAGTATTCTTTGTTAGTCTTTTGATTGAAAATTAAGGTAAGATTAGGGGCAATAGTAAGGCTTATTTACCCACAGTTGTGGTTTTTAGCAAAAAGGTTGTATTACTTTCTAAATAAAAATTAAAATATGCAAACAGAACAAGCAGAAACTAGTACATGTATGTAATATTTTTATTACTTGAACCTTTTCCATTGAAAACTGAACATAACACACAGAAGTTCCTAGAAGGAATTATGAACAGAGTTTCCTAACACAGGTTTAAGGGAAAGACATAATATATTTATCAGTGACCTATTTAAATAGAAGCTATAGAACTATCCCTTGCAATCTCTTCCACTAAAGCATATAACTTTCATTCTTATTACCTCCATTGCATAATCCAGGCTCTTCGTCCTCTTTAGGATAATGTGACATACTAAAACTGCTTAATTTCGCTGTAATTTTGCTCTTACTCATTCTAAGAATGTTAATGTTCTTTTATTATCCATAATTTTCCTTAAGTTGTTATGAGTTGTTGCTGATACTATTTTCATAGATGGCTAACTGTAAGTTAAACTGTAAAGCTAACTCTAAGTTAAACAAGTTCATTAAACCCTCATTAATTAAAGTTAAACAACTTTGGTAACTAATTAATTAGTTAAACAACTAAATTAGACCCTCATTAATTTCTTACAAGAAGCAAAGACCTTAGTTGTCAGTTCTATATGGTACTATTCTTTTAGTCATTTCTTAAGTTCATCGATAATTATCATATATCTTTGCTGAAAATATAATTGATCTTCAGCAATGCACTATCACAGTTGTTCTGGTCAACAGTTCCATTTCTTGAAATCTAGTTTGCCTAAAGAAAACTATGTAAGTAGTTACATAGAAGTATATGAAGATGAGAATTCAGAGCAATCACCTCTGTTATGTAAAAGGTATGTGATGTCAAAAACATGAGTTACTCTTTGAGCCTCAGTTTCTTTATTGATAAAAATGAAGTCATGCCATAAAGACGGCAACAACCGGACACTGGGGACTACTATGGGGTGGGGGGCAAGGGCTGAAAAACTACCTATTAGGTGTGATGCTCACTACCTAAGTGACAGGATCAGTTGTACCCCAACCCTCAGCATCATGCAATATACCCAAGTAACAGACCTGCACATATACCCCTAGAATCTAAAATAAAAGTTGAAATTATTTTAAAAACAGAGTCACAATCTATTTCACAGGACTGTGGTAATTTTAAAAGCTAACACATTAAAAAACAGCTAGGACAGAAACTGCCACATGGCCAACATTATACATCTATTTCTTAAGTAATTATTTTGTGACTGTTACTTACTTTTTAACTTCATGGATCATTTTTATTCCGTAACATCTATAAACTACACTTATTATAAAAATTTCTCTTCATTGTTATTTCATATATTAAGTCTTTCAAGAAACATGAAAATTATATTTTCCATGGAAAACTTTAGGATACTGAATTGTTAGGAAAACAAATACTCTTTATAGGGTTAATAAACATTCTTTTTATTTTCAAGAGTCATATTCTATATGGAAACACTAATAAAAATGTGCTGGACAATCCAAATATATTTGATTAATAACTTATAACAGTATAATTTATATTAATACAAAATGTGAAGGATGCTATTGCTCTGTTCCTATTTCAGATCAATATTTCTAAATCTTTAGAAGATATGCACCAAAAATTTTACTAAGTCAGTCACCTATCACAAATAATATTGGTTTGCTTTTAAGTCAAAAATATATTTTCCTTCTAATCTCTGGAGAAAAATTTCCTATTCTATCTTGAGGATGCAAATTTGCTGCATAAGGATAACCACATCCCTCTTTTCATCCACTACAGCAACCAACAGAAACCAAGCCTACTGTATCACCTCAGATAAATTTTATTGCCAAAGCCAAGTAAAATCCATATAAATGTTTGATCTAAATACAAAAAATAAAGCCCAATAAAATGGACATTTTCCACAACAAATCCAAATACAGCACAAAACTTATGGAAATAATTATCAAGGAAAAACAATTATTAAGTAAAAAACTACTCTTTTTTTGAGACAGGGTCTTGCTCTGTCACCTACCCTGGAGTGTGGTGACACAGTCACAACTCACTGCAGTCTCGACCTCCTGGACTCAAGCTACCTACCCACCTCAGACTCCCAAGAAGAAAATGAGGAGGAGGCAGAAGCAGATAACGTTTAGGACCCTTTTTAGTCTAAAGCTGTACTAACAGACTATAAACACAACACAGAAGTCAGGTCACAATAGGCAGAGTCAAGCAACTGAAAGTAGAGAATTAAAAAAATAACTCCAAAGAAAATTCTAAATTCTAATTCTAAATTCTCTACAGGTGTGTGCTACCATGCCTGGCTAATTTTTAAATTTTTTGTAGAGATGGGGTCTTGGTGTGTTGCCCAGGCTGGTCTCCAACTCCTGAGCTCCAGCAATCCTCCTGCCTCAGCCTCGCAAAGTGCTGGGATTACAGGTGTGAGTCAAGGCATCCAGCCAAGACATTACTCTCTAAATGTGATTATGATTGTCCAATATCAAAAAATTTGCGCATGGTGATATTTTGACTGTTTATATTTGTCTGTTTTTTCTTTTAGAGTAAATCAAGGTATTCAACAGAGAGAAATACATACAATTCAACTCTCTTAACTATTTCACATGCTGGAAGAAAAGTACTCATTTTTTTTTTTAAGAAAGGCTCAATGACTTCAACTAAAAATGAAGTTCTATAGATGAAAGATTTCTTCTAGTGAAAGAAACCACAATAACATTTTATAAGCTACAGAACAACAACAGAATTTCAGCAACAAACAAATCTTGTAAGCATTTAAACCTGATACATGGTATTTTAACCATGAATTTTAACAAAGGAAAATAAAGCAAACTAGGAAAACCAAAGTTCTAAGTTAAAGCTACACATTGTTCTAAAAAGTTATTGCTGTCAAAATAAAAGTTCAAAACAAATAACTAATTCAAAGACTCAAATTCTCACCTAAAGCAGTAAGAGCTCTATGACATCAAACTTTCATAGGAAATTTTAGGATCTCTGACACACACAATGAAATACTTAAGTACTTAGGAGAAAAATGCGTTTTATATATATATACACACACACACTAATTTGTATTTATAATTATTCATGAGTACTAGAGAGATAATGTCCAGAGGTCATTGTTTTTAAAAGTGGGGGTTTTTCTAATCTATTTTATTTTTGTAGAAATGGGGTCTTGCTATATTGTCCAGGTTGGTCTCAAACTCCTGGCCTCAAGCAATCCTCCTGCCTCATCCTCCCTGCCAAAAGTAGGTTATTTTAGAAGAATAGCTGGTTCCTATATTTTGCTTCTGCCTAAAAAACTTCAAAGGAGAGAGCAGAACACACCCTCAAAGAAGCACTGTTACAAATACTTTAGGTACCACAATTGAAATATTTTAATTCAAAGGCCACAAAGATTCTATCATTCCAAGTACAGAATGTGTCCAGCTGCACAGCCTTCTCATGGCCTCTCATTCTAAGTCACCTGGACAGTGCAGTATGATGATGGCTGTGTCTGCAGCCACTAAACCTTCACTCAAGATGATCTGGTGCTTTAAACAAGTGTAGGCAAGTTGATCCTGGTTTTTCTTTTTGATTCAGCAACCTACACCCACCTCTATTTAAATGTTGTTCCACAAAGGAAGGATACAATTATAGTATTCAAAAATAGGGGCCAGGCGTGGTGACTCATGCGGCCAGGCACGGTGGCTCACGCCTGTAATCCTAGCATTTTGGGAGGCCAAGGTAGGTAGATCACCTGAGGTCAGAAGTTCAAGACTAGACTGGCCAACATGGTGAAATCCTGTCTCTACTAAAATAATAATAATAATAATAAAATTAGCCAGGAGTGGTGGCAGGTGCCTGTAATCCCAGCTACCTGGGAGGCTGAGGCAGGAGAATCGCTTGAACCTGGGAGGCGGAGGTTGCAGTGAGCCAAGATTATGCCATTGCACTCTAGCCTGGGCAACAATAACGAAACTACATGTCAAAAAATACATTAATTAATTAAATAAAATAAAAATAGGGGCTCCTGAGTGTGCATATGTGGAGGATTCATTACAGTTTTTAGATGTTGAAATTTCCAAAATAAAAAGGGAGAAAGGAAAGGGGAGAGAAAAGAGAAGTGAAAGGAAAGAAGAGGAAAGAGAGAAAGAGAACGGGATGTCAAATCAAACAGAGCTGGCTTTGAGTCTAAGTTCTCTAACTTATTAGCAGTATAAACTTGGTAAACCTAAGGTTCCTTATTTATAAAATTTGGATAATAACAATTCCTGCTTTATGGATTGTTAGGAGATTTGAATGAGATAACATGTGTATAGCATTTAAGAGAATATAGAAAGTTATCAAACCATTAACTATCCTATATAATTATTTTTATTGTAATCAAATAAATTTGTTAGTTTAATGACTATAGTTCATATATAGTTTATAATTTAATGACTTCATAGCTTTAGGAATATAGTTAGTTATTCAACAACATGACATAATATTTGTAAAACCAAAAAAAAAAAAAACCTAAGATCAAGAAATATATCTTGATATATTTCTTGAAAACTGAAATCAAGTTTTCAGCCTGTAATCCCAGCACTTCGGGAGGCCGAGGTGAGTGGATCACCTGAGGTCAGGAGTTCGAGACCAGCCTCGACAACATGGTGAAATCCCATCTCTACTAAAAACATAAAAATTAGCCGGGTGTGGTGGCATACGCCTGTATTCCCAGCTACTCGGGAGGCTGAGGCAGGAGAATCGCTTGAACCTGGGAGGTGGAGGTTGCGGTGAGCCGAGATCGTGCCACTGCACTCCAGTCTGGGTAACAGCACGAGACTTTGTCGCCAAAAAAAAAAAAAAAAAAAAACATTATTTTCAGTAAATACTTTCTGGGGATTTAGCTTCTTATAAGGCAATAAGAACATGAACCCAAGAGCCAGATTGCCTAAGTTTGAGTTCCAAGTCTGCCACTCACTGGTTGTATGACTGCAAGCCAAGTATTTACTGTGTCTCAGTTTCTGTCTGTTTACTGGGATGACAATAGGGATGTTGTGAGGAGTAAATGAATTAACATATGTAAACTGCTTAGAATAGTGCCTGGCACTTAGTAAGTGTTATGTAAGTATTAATGTGGATTTAGTTGTTAATAATTCTCAACAGGAAACTATTTACCACCCCAAAACTGGCAATTGCTAAGCCCACTCACTAGAGTAATTAGACTAGGAGATACGAACTGGAAACTTGTGGGCTACAAGTCTGAACTAAACTCTAACCTTCACACTCAGCAGTTCTTTAGAGGCAAAATCAAAGCTTGCTATCTGCTAAGTTACTGCCAATATCCAAAGACGTATTACAGCCGTGTGTGTGTGTACGCGTGTGTGTGTGTGTGTGTGTGTGTGTGTGTGTACACACTACAATTCAGAATGATGGCCTCTAAGTAGTGGAAATGTGATTTTTAAAATTTTTTTTATTTTCTTAAGCCAGAGTCTCACCCTGTCACTCAGGCTGCAGTGCAAACATATGATCACGGCTCACCACAGCCTTGGCCTCCGGAGTAGCTGGAAATATAGGCGCCTGCCACCATGCCAAGCTAATTTTTCGTATTTTTTTGAAGAGAGAGGGTTTTACCCTTTTGCCAAGGCTGTTCTCGAACTCCTAGGCTCAAGCAATGTACCCACTTTGGCTTCCCTAAGTCCTGGGATTACAGGCATGGGCCACTGCACGTGGCCGATTTTTTATTTCAATTTTTCTGTATTTTCTAATTTTTTTGCCATGCTTTTGCTTCTATAATAATAAAAGATAATTTTAAAATTCAGAAATGAAAGAAACATGTCTTACAGTTGTATAAGGAAAATATCCACAAATTCCATACCTGTATTTATGAATGATGGCATTAAATAATTTTCCATCTCTCCAGCAGGTAGTGAAATTTTCACACCGAATTCCAGCATAACCCTCTGTTGCCTGCTGTGTCCAGAGTAGCAATCTCTCTTTTGCAGACATATCCTCTGACTCTCCAGTAACATGGATATCAGATATCTAGATATAACAGAAAGTGTTAAACCTTTAGAAAGGAAGGAAGCTAACTCAGATTAAGAACCTACTATGTGCCAAGCACTTTCCAAATGTAAGATCAGGATAATAACAATTCCCGCTTTATGAGACTATTAAGATATTTGAATGAGATGACATGTGTATCGCACTTAAGAGAATGCCCCACATGTAGAAAGTTATCAAACCATTAGCTATCCTATATAATTATTTTTATTTAGCCCTCATATCTCTCCCTTACAAATTTTCCCCATTTTACATATAGGAAATAAATAAATTTTCTCCATTTTACATATAGGAAATCTGACTTTCAAAGAGGTTAACAACAGATTGAAAAAGTCAGATTTAACTCAATTGTGTCCAATTTAAAAGCATTTATTCTCTTTTTACTAAACCAAAACTCTACAGTATTGAAAATTTTACATTCTTCTTTCCGAATCAGATTTGTTAAAACAACGTAAGGAGACACTTTTCCAAGTTCAAATGGATCAGAAGTAAAACCTATAAATTACTCTACACTACCACCTGCAGAGCAGAATTTGATCCAACAGGTATTCTGTGTAAAGAACAATGAAAGAAGTAGTATTCTCTCCTATTAACTATATTATATAATAACTTGGTCAGAAGTCTCTAATGTTCTCATGAGTCCTTGCTCGGCTTGCTCAACCTGAAACCTTTATCAACTGATTTTGTCTCCTGTATTTTGTTCTCATGAAGTTTTCTAAAAGTCTCTTCCACCGAATAATGATAAAACAGGCCACCAGTTTCCCAAGAAACCTCTTTTGAAATTTTTTACATTCTCTCAAGAGCACCTCTTTGATCAGGGTCCTACTTAATCTGCTGATAATTATATTAAGGCGCAAAGTGACTTTACCAGGGGTCACACAGTAATTCCAAAGCTGAGATTAACACCACCAACAACTGTTCCCTCAATCAGTGCAAGATGCAAAGCCAAGGGATCAACAAGACAGGCGGCACGCCAGAATCAGGATGAACAAGTCAGAGATGGGAAGCAAGACATAGGAAGAACAAATCATTCTGTAACAGGGAAAATATCACTAGACTAGAGTCACGAGACAGGTTTCTAGACCTGGTTCCTAGTCCCATAGGTTTGAATAATTCATTTCATGTTTGAGAGTCAACTTCCTTATCTATAAAATGAGGAGGAGGCAGAAGCAGATAACGTTTAGGACCCTGTTCAGTCTAAAGTTTTACTAACAGACTATACACACAACACAGAAGTCAGAGGTCACAATAGGCAGAGTCAAGCAACTGAAAGTAGAGAATTAAAAAAAAAAAACTCCAAGGAAAACCTGTTACATGTGGCAGTGCCAGGCTCAAACAGGAAGCCCTTTATTCTTCCCAGCTGCCACAGAGCCAGAGGCACAGCCAAGCCAGGGACCCGGGGCAGGAAGGCTGTGGCAGTGAAAGCCCTTGCCAGGCCTGGCAGCCCCTGACAACTTCACTTGTTGGAAATGACAGGGGGCCTCACACACTCCTTCTCCAGTGTTCAGCAGAGGCTGCCATGCCCCATGGAGCTTCACTCTCAGTCACAGTCTGAGACACTCTGCTTGACAAATGGCCAGGATTGAAAAGTGGAACAAACAGTCTCAATTTTAATAATCTTTGCCAGGGATCCATGCCAATCTCCACAGCATGGAAAAGAACTCTGTACATAAACACATCATATAGTATACATAGAAGAAATTTCTTTTTTTTTAATGTGAAAAAAAAACAGCATAAAATTTACCAATATTCTTTGGCCCAAGTTCCAACGATATTCTGGTCAAAAATTATGCTACAGTACCTTTTCAGCACATCCGAAGAGTTTAAATCCCATGTCCACCATTCACATGTTCAAGTTACTTAATTGCTTTAAGCCCATTCCCTTACTTGTAAAATAATGATGATTATACGTGTTGTGAGAATCAACAACATTAGTACAGCATAATATGCCTGGCCCATAGTCAGTACATGCTCAAAATAGGTGAGCTATGTTACTATTGTAGTTATTGTTATTCTTTTTGAAAAAGGGAGAAGTAAAACCTTGACATCATTATTATTATTATTATTATTATTATTATTATTATTATTATTTTTGAGATGGAGTTTCACTCTTGTTGCCCAGGCTAGAGTGCAATGGCGCGATCTCGGCTCACCACAACCTCCACCTCCCAGGTTCAAGCAATTCTCCTGCCTCAGACACCCAAGTAGCTGGGATTACAGGCATGCACCACCATGCCCGGCTAATTTTATATTTTTAGTAGAGATGGGGTTTTTCCATGTTGAGGCTGGTCTCGAACTCCTGACCTCAGGTGATCCACCTGCCTTGGCCTCCCAAAGTACTGGGATTACAGGTGTGAGCCACTGTGCCTGGCCAACTTTACTATTTTCTTAACTCTCTTCTCATAAAGAGGAATAAAAGAATAAGTTTTTAAAATTTGCTGCCTTAAACCAATTAAAATCTATGATCACAAGGGTTCAGAGAAGCTAATCTAGGAAACGGTGAATGAAAAAGTTGAGGCCAGGCGTGGTGGCTCACACCTGTAATCCCAGCACATTGGGAGGCCAAGATGAGAGGATCACTTAAGCCTAGGTGTTCGAGACCAGGCTAGGCGACACAGTGAGACCCCACCTCTATTAAAAAAAAAAAAAAAAAAAAAAGTTGCCTGGCATAATAGCATGTGTTCACAGTCCCAGCTACTAGGGAGGCTGAGGCAGAACGCTTGAGTCTAGGAGGTTGAGGCTGTAGTGAGCCATGATCACACCACTGCACTCCAGCCTGGATGACAGAGTGAGACCCTTAAAAACAAAAACAAAAAAACAAGAAAGAAAAGAAAAGAAAAAGTTGAGCCCCTTGGTCTCTATAACCCTTTAAAAATTGTAAAATCAACTGTTTTGGGGAACCCTTACAATTCAAGAGCCACCTAGATAGTATGTATAATGAGAGATAGAAAAGGTAGATAGCTGGGGTTGTGTGGGACTGTTTGCTGCTAATTCCATGCCAGTCAGTTACAAAAGTATTACCTGTTAACTAGGGAAGTCAGTAAAGTTCAACTACAAGGTATCAGCTTAATAGGTTCAAGTGCTACACAGTAGTTTTACCAGAGGAAGGATGTTAAAGGAGTTTAGAGGTCTGAAAATAGTCTAAATGTCAAGAGAAAATAATGTATTCTTACTAAATAAGTTTCTAATAGATGAATTTCAGATTGTTACAAATGCAATTTCATACTGTTATATATACACACAATTAAAAAGCTATGATTTTAAAATGCATATTCAAAAGCATATTCATATAATTTTACAATGCATATTCAAATATAATGAACCAAGCTTTAAAATATCAAAGATTAAACCAAGTCCCAGACTCCAGTAGGCCCACAAGCAGGGCAGGTGAATTCTAACTCCTTCACTTTCAACTTTTCCTGCTATTTCCAATAAACTGAACATCATCCTCTTATACCAATTTAAGGCATTTTTAAAAATACTGTTACCATTAGCCACTAATATATCACACTTTTCATGATACTATGCAACCAAAATTAAAAAGTAAGTTAAATGCTAAAAATTGTTTAAGTCTTCAGTTGTCATTCATAATCCCTGATCTGAAAACTGTGTGTTCAACAGAACAGCCTGAATCTTCACCAATGACAGGTTAATGGTGGTTTCACATTTGGGTCAGATTCTAGAAAGTAATCAAGCTACCTCCCTTCAAAATCTGGAGGCGATGTAGTGATAATCAGAGAGGGTTCAATTCATACTGCCTGGGTTTCAATCTTAATTCCAACAGTTAATGAAATGAATGACCCAGACTACTCACGTAATCTCCTAAAATCCATTTTCTTTATCTTTTTTTTTTTTTGAGACAGAATCTTACTCTGTCACCCAGCATGGACTGCAGTGGTGCCATCTTGGCTCACTGCAACCTCCGCCTCCAGGTTCAAGTGATTCTCCTGTCTCAGCCTCCCAAGTAGTTGGGACTAGAGGTGTGTGCTACCATATCCGGCAATTTTTGTATTTTTTGTAGAGACACGGTTTCACCATGTTGTCCAGGCTGGTCTTGAACTCCTGACCTCAGGTGATTCACCCATCTTGGCCTCCCAAACTGCTGGGATTACAGGCGTGAGCCACTGCGCCTGGTCTCACTTTATTCATCTTTAAAACTTAAATAATAACAACAATCTATCCAAAATAGAAATCAAGAAAGCAATCCCATTAACAATAGCTTAAAAAAAGACCTAGTAATAAATTTAACTAAGGAGATAAAAGACCTTTATACTGAAAACACTGATGAAAGAAATTAAAGAAGTCATGAATAAATGGAAAGATATCCCATGTTCATTCATGAATTTGAAAAATTAACACTGTTAAAATGTCCATACTAGCCAAAGCAATCTATAGATTCAATGCAATCCCTATCAAAATTTTCATGACACTTTGCACAGATATAGAAGAAACAATCCTTTCATTTGAATGGAACCACAAAAGACCCCAAAGAGTCAAAGCGATCTTGAGCAAAATGAACAAACCTGGAAGCATCACACTCTACCTGACTTCAAAATATACTACAAACCTATAGTAATGAAAACATCATGGTACTGACATGAAAACAGACAGACCAATGGAACAACAGAGAGCCCAGAAACAAACCATGCATTTATGGTCAATTGATATTTGACAAAGATGCCAATAACACACAATGGAGAAAGAACAGTCTCTTCAACAAATGATGTCTGAAAAACTGCATATCTACATGAAGAAGAATGATATTAGACCCTTATCTCACACCATATACAAAAACCAATGCAAACTGGATTAAAGACTTACATGTAAGACTTAATATTATAAAGCTACTAAAGAAAATATAAGGAAAAGTTTCTTGACTTTGGACAGGACACGATTTTTTGGATATGACTCCAAAAGCACAAGTAAAAAAAGCAAACATAGAAAAATGAGATTACGGCAAACTAAAAAGCTTCTGCACGGCCAAAGAAACAATAAACAAAGAGACAAACTGCAGAATGGGAGAAAATATGTGCAAACCATTCATCTTATAATGAGTTAATATCCAAAATATATAAGGAACTAAAACAACTCAGTAATAAGAAAACAAAAAACTTGGCCGGATGTGGTGGTTCATGCCTGTAATCCCAGCACTTTGGGAGGCCAAAGCAGGCAGATCACGAGGTCGGGAGATCGAGACCATTCTGGCCAACATGGTGAGACTCCCTATCTACTAAAATACAAAAAATTAGCTGGGAGTGGTGGCACGGGCCTGTAGTCCCAGCTACTTGGGAGGCTGAGGCAGGAGAATCACTTGAACCCTGGAGGCGGAGATTGCAGTGAGCTGAGATTGCACCACTGCACTCCAGCCTGGCAAGAGCGCAATGCTCCATCTCAAAATAAGTAAATAAATAAATAAAAATTTTAAAAACTCAATTTAAAATAAACAAAGGATATCATAATAGACATTTTCTCAAAAGAAGGCATGCAAATGGCCAAGAGGTATATGAAAAAAATGATCAACATCACTAAGCATTGAAGAAATGCAAATTAAAACCACAACGAGATATCACCTCACACCTGTTAGAATGGCTAGTCTCAGGAAAAAAAAAAAAAAAAAGGAAGATAACAAGTGGTTTTTTGTTGGTTTTTGTTTTTGTTTTTGTTTTTGAGACGGAGTCTCACTCTGTTGCCCAGGCTGGAGCACAGTGGGGCAATCTCAGCTCACTGCAATCTCCACCTCCTGGGTTCAAGCAATTCTCCTGCCTCAGCCTCCCGAGTAACTGGCACTACAGGCACCCACCACCACACCTGGCTAATTTTTTTGTAGTTTTAGTAAAGATGGGGTTTTGCCATATTGGACAGGCTGGTCTTGAACTCCTGACCTCAGGTGATCCACCCGCCTCAGCCACCCAAAGTGCTGGGATTACACGCGTGAGCCACTGCACCTAGCTGATAGCAAGGGTTGAGAATGTGGAGAATAGGGAACTTCTGCGCTGTTGGTAGGAATGTAAGTTAGTAAAACTATTATGGAAAACAGTATAGAGATACCCAAAAACTTAAAAATAGAACTACCATATAATCCAGCAATCTCATTACTGGGTATATATCCAAGGGAAATCTATATATCAAAGATATACATGTACTTCCATGTATAATGCAGCATTATTCACAATGGCCAAGATAAGGAATCAATCTAGGTGTCCATCAACCGAAGAATGAATTTAAAAAATGTAATATATACAAACAAAAGAGTACTGTTCAGCCTAGAGAAAAAAAAAAAAAAAAAAGGAGGAAATGTAGTCATTAACAACAACATGGATGAACCTGGAGGAAATGTTAAGCAAAATAAATCAGGTACATAAGGACAAATATTGAATGATTTCACTTATACGTGGAATCTAAAAAAGTTGAACTCATAGCTATAATTTAGGAGACTAGAATGGTGGTTACCAGAGGCTGCGGTGGTTGGGGTAGGAGTGATTGGGGTGATATCAGTCAATGGATGCAAAATTTCAGTTAAGAGGAATAAGTTCTTCTTATACAACATAGTGACTATAGTTAGTAACAATGTACTGCATTCTTTAAAATTGCTAAAAGAGTAGATTTTAAGTGTTTTCACCTCAAAAATGTAATTCTGAAGTAATGTATATGTTAATTACTTGAATTTCATGCGATGTTGTACATGATATATATAATTTTTGTCAATTTAAAAAAACTTAAATATAATAATGTCCTCCTTTGGTGGTTCTAAAGATTAAATAAAAACAGTCATATCAAGTGCTTATCACAGCGCCGCCACATAGAAAATTCTATAAATGTTAGCTTCTCCCACCACAACTTATCTATCTATCGATTTTCTCCCACCACTACTTATCTATCCATCCACCCACCCATCCATCCATCCATCCATCCATCCATCCATCCATCCATCCATCCATCCATCTATTTATCTGAGATGAGGTCTCACTCTGTTGCCAGGCTGCAGTGCAGTGGCAAGATCACAGCTCACTGCAGCCTCCAACTCCTGGGCTCAACTGATTCTCCCACCTCAGCCTCCCAAACAACTTGGACCACCAGCATGTGCCACTATGTCTGGTTAATTCTTTTAAATTTTGTGTAAGACAGGAGTTTATTTTTGTTGTCCACAAACTCCTGGCTTCAAGTGATCCTCCCACATTGGCCTCCCAAAGTGCTGGGATTATAGGCACGAACCACAGCATCTGGCCCCACCACAATTTTATTACCTTCAGTAGTATTGCTTCTTAAAGCTTTTCACCAACAATCTGTCAGCCAGCACCAAAACAAACAAAATACTTTATACCAGAGTTCCTTTCAGAAACTTGAAGCCTTCATGCCTCACATCCTGGTCATTGCTGGCTACTGCCCAAATTCAAGTTCTTCCTGTCACTGAGCCTCTCCTGCCCATATTTGATCTGGGCTTCATCTCTCCTGACCCAGCTTGCTACCATTCCCAAACTTCCAAAAATATCTACCCCATGGTAAACAAAGTCTTATGTCTTCAATACCTTAAACTGCTTTTCTCTTTTTACTGAACCCCAAGTATCCCCCACTGCAATAACTAAAATTCAGCCAAGTTGCCCGACTTGGCCCCACAGGTAGGGCAGGTGAATTCTTACTCCTCCAGTGATGCAAAACCTGTGGTTTTCAAATCATTATCTGTAAGCACAAAAAAAAAAGCATTTTTACATTGTAGGCCACTCTTGCTCTCCGGCTCTCCTCCTTCCCCTCCTTAAACACGATGCTCGCATCCCGCAAAGATGTGGCACCTAGCTGTGTGCCTGGACACCCAAACGCCATCTCCACGTAGCACCCACCATCAGTGCTTTCTTTGTCTCTTCATTTCAGCCAGTCATACACCTACATCCTGGATCTCATCATCTTGAACCAGAACTAGTCTACCTGAGGTATTTAACTTCAAAAAGCAGTTTCCTATTCTTCCAGCACTTTCCTTTGCTAACTCTAGCTAACCAATTATCTGGCTTCATTAACATCTCACATTCCTTGACATGCCCAATTTTCTTCCTATCTATGAACTGTAGAGGAAGAAAAATAATTTTTTCCTCAACTCCCATAAATTCTTAATTGTAACAGACCCCTGTAACAAAAGATAGATTACCAAGAGAAAAACGAAGAGCAGTTTATTGATATATTTCATATATACTTGGGGGACAGGGTGGACTGTGGGAGACCAGAAGATGCCATGTCAAAATAAAAGGTTGTTGAGCTGAAGGCAATTAAGTAGCAGCAGATGCAGGAAAGTTCTCTGCTCTCCATTTGCCTAAAAGCAGGACATAGATTTACAAAGACAAAAGGTATCCTGTCCCCCTCTACCACAGGGAAAAACATTAACCAATAAAGGTAACTTTAGTCAGTTATGGGCCTGGAGACGGGACCAAAATTATCTATATGAACTAGCTTTACTAACTGGCCTCTGTCTGCCATTTCTTTCCCTTCCCACAAGTTGCCACCCCCAGAGACTCAGAAGTTTTCTTCTTTTGTCGCGTCATTTCTCTAAAAATACACTGCCTTTTGTTGAAGATGCTATATAAAATGGAATTCAAAGCCGCCTCTAAGAACTGCTCATTCCCTGGGCTCTCCTATGTTTGTATGAAACATACATGTTAATAAACTGTCTTTCTCTTATCAATCTGTCTTTTGTTGTAGGCATCCATTCCAACTAACTTAAGAGGGTTGAAAAAATTATTTTTCTTCCTCTACAGATGCTCCTTCTATCTTTACATTCTTCTGTTTGTCTTGTACTATATTATTTATCATTTCCACCACTTCCTTGCTAATATCCGTAAGTCCCTCACATCTTTGTCCTCACCCTGCAACCACTCCACCACCAAACCTTAATCCTGATCAATCCAGCTGCATGTCTTCTCTGCTTTCACCCTAAGCTATAAACTTCTACCAGAGAAAAGCACACCACCATGTGGACTCCTGCCACTACAAATTCCAGGTCTGTAACCTCAGCTAGGTACTCAAAGAAATGTGGCAATTCTTCTTGGTGTCCTAACTGGCCAGCTCTTTCACCTCTCACAATATTGTTTCAATTCTTTACTATTTGGCTGGGTGTGGTGGCTCACACCTGTAATCCCAACACTTCGGGAGGCCGAGGCAAGAGGATCACTTGAGCCCAGGAGTTCAAGACCAGCCTGGGCAACATAGGAAGACTCTGTCTCTATTTAAAAAAAAAAAAAAAATTAGCTGGGTACAGTGCCGCATACCTGCGGTCCAAGCTTCCTCGAGCCCCTGAGGTGGGAGGATCACCTGGACCCAGGAGGCCAAGGTTGCAGTGAATCATGATTATGCCACTGCACTCCAGCCTGGGTGACACTAAAACTCCATTTCCAAAAATAAAAATTCTTCACTATTTGTCTACAACTACCTACCCTACCACCTCTACTTTTATGTTTTTATGTTTAGCAAACAAATTTCATCTCCTCCTTTAGCCATGTAAGAACCCCCTTCTGTCCTGCTATCCACAAAATTTGCTCCCACATGATCTCCTTTTCCCTTGGGGTTTAAATCCTTTCACCTCCTACTTCCTATCAATCTTATTCTATCAATAATCCCCTCTCATGTGGGTCTCTCAGTATTTAAAATACCCAAGTCTCTTCCATCCTCAAATAAATAAAAATAATCTTCATGAAATCAATTCCCTCTTTACTTATCACCATCTGTCTCCCATTCTCTTCTTAGGAAAGCTACCTTAAAAAGTACTCTATATTTTCTTGTCTCTATTACCTTCACATCTCTACCTGTTTTGATTTGGCCTCTTTCTTACCATTCCACTAAAACTAAGTAAAGGTGACCAGACAAAGTGAGGGAGTTCTTGTTCCTAACTCTATTTTTCCAATAAAGAAGAAAATTAGATTGTTAACATAATGGAAGTGATGGGTAGGGGGATGCTGACTAGTTGAAAGATATTGTGAGAGATTATCTATCACCTCTTCCTTCACAGCCTCACTCATTCAGCAAACACTCATAAATGTCCACCTGTACCATTAATAGGCATTGGTTATACAACAATCCTCATAGAGCTTACAGTCTAATGACAGAAACACACCATGGAGAAGAGCTCAAGAGTTGTTTTCCCATCCTTCCATTTTCTAATCCTGGTATCGCTGAGATGTCTGTCACTGGTAATCTTTCTTCTTTGGCTTCCATGACGCCACCCCTTCCAGGCTTTCCTCCGGCCTCTCTAACCATTCCTTCTCAGTCTTCATTAGAGGCTCCTCTGTTACCCAACCTTTAACATTATTCCCAGGGCACAGGCCTCGGGCCTCTTTCCTCCACTCTCCTCACTCTCCCTAGATCATCTGTACCACAACGACTTTAGCTGCCACCTTCACACAGTTGACTCCCACATCCCTATATCCCATCCCAAACCTTAACCCTAAACCCAACTCCCTATCATATACACTTCCATTGCAATAGTAAAACTAACCATGAATTGACGACTTAAATGAGCCAGATACTGTGATTAAGCACTTCATAAAAATTACCTCTTATAATCTTTACAATATACAATATTATTTTACAAATGACAAAGAGACATAAAGTAATAATATGACCTGTTCAAAGTTTACCCAAATTACTAACACATAGAAGTCAAATTTGAACTTGAATCTGTCTGGCTACAAAGCTAATACTCTTAATCACTGTGCTGTATCTCACAGCCCCTTCAAACTCAATGTATTGAGAAATTAATTCCTCTTTTTCCTTCCTGTACTTTCTCCTGCATTCCTAGCTCAGAGAATGGCCCCACCATTTACCCAGTTGCCCCCAAATAAAAGAAACTGCTGGGGTCATCCTTGATGCCTTTTCAACCTCTGTGCCCACATCCAATTGGTAACACAGTCCTACACAGCCTCATCTCTCTTCCCTGCCCTCTAACACCCACCCCAAACATTCTTCGTGCTCCAGCCACAGTAAACTACTTCTAGTTCATCAATAAGAATGGATTTCCACAGATACTATGCATTTATACGTACCACTCTTTATCCAGAGAAAGCCCTCACCAATTCCCATCCCATGCTACTCTTCCACTCATCCTTTTCCTTGAGGAAGCCCCAGCTGATTCTGCCTCAGGTGTCTGTGTAAGGGACCTGACGATCTTCTGTACTTTTGAAAGTACTCCACACACACTGGTATAATAGCAGTACCTCTTGTGTGTCATTATTGTCTGTTGTTAGATCTTCTATCCTTCTAACACGTGAGCAGTATACCCTGAAAGATAATGTCTTATTCGCCTTAGTATTGCAATGCCTAGCTAGGGCAGTGCTTGGCACATTATAGATACTCAGTAAATATCCAATGAACAAATGACTTTATGATTGAGTTGGACACCTTGAGAATCTGCATTAATTCACTAAGGAGACCAGGATTCTCTTGGTCACTTCTGTTTTATCACATATTTCAAAGTCCCACTGGGGAGAAGAGGCTTTATTACCTATAGCGGACATGCAGCACACAACCAATCCACCCATAAAAATGTCACTAAACCAAATGGGTTTTGTTTGCTTATTATTTACAGAATACAAAACACACGTCTGACAACATTTTTCAAAAAACCTATTTTGGCACTGTGTAAAAACAACCAAAACCTAGTGTTTGTCCTACAAGTTCAAAGAGAGTGTAATGGAAGGTCAACATGCCTACATAAAACGTCTTATGTCATGAATCCAAGTGAACTCATTCTGGGCCTTGACAATCAAGAAGTCATCACTTCTATTTTACTTTTTCATTTGTTTGTTTTTGAGACAGAGACTCGCCGTGCCACCCAGACTGGAGTGCCATGGCACCACCATGGCTCACTGCAGCCTTGATTTCCCAGGCTCAAGCAATCCTCCCACCTCAACCTCCGAAAGCACTGGGATTACAGGCATGAGGCACCGTACCTGGCCTATTTTACCTTTTCACTTCACATAGGTAAGCTCAAAAACTGAAATAAAAATATTGAAAACTAAGCTCAGCCTAAAAAACATCACTACCAACAACCAAAAAACCCTCATACTCTTTCTTACATCTGATTATCTTTTTCCCTCATTACCTCTACTCTTACACACAACACTGATACTTTATCCCAAGTTTTCCCTTCTCCCTCTGGATAGAGCTTAGGCAACAGTCAATGACTGAAACACCAATAACCATAACTAAAAGAAAAAGGTGCAGAGGATTGTGGGTGAGAATCCGCAGGAAGGGAATTTGGACAGGCAAAGGTCAAACCAAAGAAGAAAGCTTGACCCCATTTCACATAGTTCCAACAGTGCTGTCACCAGACACATGCCTGCTCATGGTCAGTCAGGGATGTAAAACAACGTAAGTTTTGTTTCACTGTGCAAGTGTGACCAAGTGCCTCATGGAGCACAGTCAAGCAATGTGAGCCACAGTCTCAAAAAACAGCTAAAAAACACAATAAATATGAGAGATCAAGCAGAATATTTTGCTCTGCAGTCTGGGAACCAAAGCAACCAGTACTGGAACTCTCAAAGCATAAAAGGATGAATAAACCCAACTTTTCTGAATCTTCTTTATGTTTGTTGGCTCATTCTACAAAACACTCAACTGCTAGTTTCTCACACCCCTAAGGAAGATACTAAGTTAGTGCAAAAGTATTTGCAGTTCTTGCCATTACTTTTAATGGCAATTTATTCACACACGTAATAATATGAATATATTAACTGTTCTAAGATTGATTTTTATAGGAAGAAGGGGGTCTTATATCTTCGTTTTCTCTCTTCCCACTATCAACTTGAATCAAGGCAACTATTATCTTTACTCTAGATTGTTACCACTAGTCTTCAATGTCAATACCAACAACGCGTTTTGAAACACAGTCATGAAACACCTCGAATAATATTGGGCTTCTACCTTCTTCTGGTACTAAGCCTCCATGTTTGGATTAGTACCAGCCGACTAACTAGTCTCGCTGTACCAAATATTATTATATTCTCATTCCCAAAACGGTGTGTTCTTTACTCCGCAGGTATGGTAATCCAAATTCAAGCAATTCTCCTCTTCTCCTATATGATCAAATCATATTAATATCAAGCTATATGAACAATATGTTCCCTCTCTCCTACAGTAGTTTGTTCAATCTACTTCTCCCTTTGGAACAGTTTCCCCATACTCAACGTGGCCTGGCACTTATCAGGTGCTCAATAACTATCTACTGAATAAATGCAGAGCAGGAATAAAGGAAGTATTAAAGACAGAAAAAGTATGAAAGATCAGAAACACACTTAGAAAACAGTTTCCTGTTTTCATTTTGTATGAATGAGTTTTAACCCTGCCATGTAAACTTTGTCATTTCAGAAAATTAAAAGGTTTCCAATTAACCTCACTTTCCGATAATAGCAGAATACCCTTACCAATGCACAAAAGTGTCCAGTGGGGAACACAGGCCTAGAGACCACTCGGTGAGAACCTACAGTTGAGTAAGAAAGCTAAGTTTCACCTGAATCACTTATCTAAAAAAATTTCATGAATTTGACATTGTATAGAGCTTCAAAATGTCTTTTCAATAAAAAAAAACAAGCCAACATATCTCATCTTATAGCATACTGATTTCATTCACAGCTTATTACTAAATGACCCACTTACTGCTAAATGAATTGCAACAGCCTCACCCGTGTTAGTCAGCTGAATCTGTAAACGTGAAAGTCCTATGAGCAAAGTCAATGCCACCAGACAACTGGGCAACAGAAACACCCTATTTTTACAGATGCTGTCATGGTTATGGCATGCACTGAGTACACAAGGACTGTCAGCTCCAAAGTTGACTTGGATATTCCCCGAAAGCTTATTCACTTTTTTAAAAAGTATGTATCTTATTATTCCATACAAAGAAAATAATGCAATTTTTATTCTTAAACATTTTTAAATAACTACATAATTTATAGTGTTATCAAATTAACTATCTAAATAATTTATGTCAATAGTAGAAAAAGCAACATCTCTGAAGTTAAGAAAACAGAGATAGTTAAAGAAAGTTATATAATGAAAATTAAAAAATCATGAGGATTCAAACTGAAGGAAAGCAGAGATATTTGGTGGATGCCCTCCTCTCACTACTGAACAAGCTGAGACTAAAAGAGGTGATGTCATTTGCCTAGGGTCTCACAGCATGCTAGTAGGAGACCTAGGATATGAACCCAGGTCTCCTAAATTCTGGCACAGAATTATAAGAGAGGGGCATTTCTCCTTTGTGTTTAGAAAAGAAATCTATCCTTACAAGTCAGACTAATTTTTCTTCTGTTTCAGTAGCCACAGTCATCCAGTTTCCTTCCAGTGCACCTACTGCCAGGAAAATGGCTGCACATAGATAGGTCACGAAAGGGAATCCCCTGGGTTTGCCTCACTCCTAAAGGCAGACCCTTTTCACTGGAGCTTCTCAACTTCTATATTGGCAAAGGAGCTGATACACAGAACACTACACATTTTCAGAGGAAGATACAGTCCTGGATCTCTCACATGAACTGGATGTCAGGGTCCATAAAAATTTTCCTCACTAGACCAGTTGTACCTCCTTAATCAACAGTCCCCACCCAATCCCCCCACCCCAGAGAGAAGACCAGATTTGCCTCTGGCATTATGTTCTCTTCCTCTCTGGTACCAGTTACTCTCAATAACGCCTTTGAAGTGTATCTGCACTAGTGAAGTGTAAATAACCAAAATGAGCTTCAAGAATTGGTTCCAGACCTAACTAAACTAAAGAGCTTCTGCACAGCAAAAGAAACTGTCAACAGAGTAAACAGATGATCTAATTTTAAAATGGAAAAAAAAAAATTTGCAGACTATGCATCTGAAAAAGAACTAATATCCAGAATCTATAAGGACCTTAAACAAATCAACAAGGAAAAAACAAATGACACTTCTATTCATGTCCATTGCCCACGTTTTAATGATGTTGACACTTCTCAGAAGAAGTCATACAAACGGTCAAAAAACACATGAAAAAATGCTCAATATCACTGATCATTAAAGAGATGCAAATCAGAACCACAATGAGATACCATCTCACACCAGTCATAATGGTCATTATTAAAAAGTCAAGGCTGGGTGGCTCATGCCTGTAATCCCAGCACTTACGGAGACCAAGGCAGGTGGATCACCTGAGGTCAGGGGTTCGAGAACAACCTGGCAAACACGGTGAAACCTCATCTCTACTAAAAATACAAAAATTAGCCAGGCGTGGTGGATGCCTGTAATCCCAGCTACTCGGGAGGCTGAGGTAGGAGAATCCCTTGAAGAGCAGAGATCACGCCACTGAACTCTAGCCTGGGCAACAGAGTGAGACTCCATCTCAAAAAAGTAAAAATTAAAATTTAAAAAAAGTCAAAAGAATAATAGGATGTTGGTGTGGTTGCAGAGAAAAAGGGATGCTTATACACTGTTAGTGGAAATGCAAATTAGTTCAGTCCCTGTGGAATGCAGTTTGGATATTTCTCGAAGGACTAAAAGCAAAACTATCATTCAACCCAGCAGTCCCATTACTGGGTATATAACCAAAGGAAAATAAATCATTCTTCTAAAAAGACATCTGCACTCATATGTTTATCACAGTACTAGTCACAATAGCAAAGACATGGGAATCAACTTAGGTGTCTGTCAACAATGGACTGGATAAAGAAAATGTGGTATACACAGCCATACATAGAGTACTACACAGCCATCAAAAAAAAAAAAAAGCAAAATCATGTCCTTTGCAAAAACATGGATGCAGCTGGAAGTCATTATACTAAGTGAATTAACACAGGAACAGAATACCAAAAACCACATGTTCTCACTTGTCAGTGACAGCTAAACACTGAGTATACACAGACACAGAGATGGGAATAACAAACACTGGGTATTCCAAAAGTGGGGATGGTAAGAGTGGGACAAGGGTTGAAAAACTACCTATCAAGTATTACATGACAGGATCATTGGAAGCTCCAACCTCAGGATTATGCAATATTTAACAAACCTGCACATGTACCCACTGAATCTTAAATATTTTTTTAAATGGTTCCTTCCAAGGGTATTTCCATTCCAACAAATTGACAGGGTTTTCATTGTTGTTGTTTTTTTATTTTTCTTTTAGTTTCATGCTACCTTGTCTAAGAAGGCTGACAAAGTTTTAAGCTAACTATGGAATTGGAAGAATACAGTCAGCACACTGTATGACACATAATAGATACTTAGTAAATATCTGCTAAAGAAATGAGAGGATGAATGGAGATGGGATCACAGAGAGAGGGGAAGATGGCAGCCTATTCTGGTTATACAGAATGTTCTGTGTCTGAAGGAGAGACAGACGTGTCCTGTTAAAAGTTTTGAAAACTTACAGAATTCTTTCTATTTACAGGATGGTCACAAAGTATTTCTCTTTTCTCCAGAAACAGAAGACAAAAAGATATACGTTACAAAGCACTTTACAGTCTCCTAAGTCTTTTTCACATATGTGACCTCATTTAATCCTCAAAACAAGAAACTACCCCAATTTTAAGGATGGGAATAATAAGACCTGCGTTGATGTAAGCCTTCTGACTCAACATCTTGTAAGTTCTCTTCCCCTGCTCTGCCAAGCTAAGTGATTCCCCATAACACTGCTAAGAGAGCTTTACCTATCCATGGACCACCTCCTACAGAAGCAGAAACTGACTTGTGGGACACACAGTGGATGTAGAAATGACAGTCAAGTGTTCTTCTGTGCGGAACACAAATCCCTATTAATTTAGAGACTCAGATACGAAAACACTAGCAAATGAAAATTCAATCCTTTCATATGTTTCTATTAAAATAAAAATAAGGATTATATTCTATTTCAGAGAGTGTAGATATTAGTAAGAATGAAAGCAGCAAGCCGGAGAAGGTGAAGCTCAGGATTCTTCTCCTACCTCATGAATTTCATTATTGCAAGAGTAAAAGCTTAACACTGGGAGGAAGATTGGTGCAAAGCTGTGGATGGCAGCAACTAGAATTCACTTCCTGTTCCCACTATTTTCTAACCCTGTGACTTCTCTGGGCCTCAGTTTCTTCTTTTGTAAAATGAGTATAATAATAGAATCTTCTTGGTGTGAGAGACTAAGAGATACACACACACGGCTGAGAACAGTGCCTGCCCCACAGTGAATGGAGGCGTGTAAGAGGGTATTATATTTCTAAAACTCTTTTATTCACATCACTTGACACTATAGTCAAGCTAAAGCAAATTCCATATTGAATTTGTCAACACAGACAAATATTTCCAAGCCAAGATGTTTGTTTCCAAGGACAATTTCTTTAAAAATGTTTAAACTATTTTGGCAGAAACAAATGTAATCAACACATTTTTAGCATCTGCTTCCAAGTTAAAAAAAAAAAAAAGTGTGAAAATGCTTCACAAAATATTTTTAACTGTAAAGATGGCACAAACATTTTTAAAACTTTAACTGGCACAAACTGCCTATATAAGGGAGGGGTGAAATAGAGAACAAAAGTAATTAATAAGTTGATAAAGTCCAAGTGCTAATGCTCTAAATTGATAACTACTTTGAACAAATTCTCATTTACTTATTTAAACAGGGGGAAAAAAATACCTTTTTTTGTAAAGCAAAGGATTCAAACTGTGTATGTCCTTCATTTAAATTAAAAGGCAGAGAAAGGCATCATAATGCTGATAGGGACCCAAATTCTATGCAATTATTCTAAAACTATATTTTCACAAACTGGTTATGAAATCTAAATGACTAGAAATAGTCAAGAGAAATCAATATGAATGTTCATGTTTAAAGAAAGAGATAAAATGGTTCAGCAAGAAATGAGTTAGTCAATTATAGAATGACCTTCATCTTCAAGATCTGTGGAGCAAGGCTAAACACATTCAGATTTTATCCTGGTCCTTGAATTCCAATCATAAATTTTAAAGTCTAAACTTCTTAAAAGAGTTGGTGAAAGAAAAAAATAATGAATAAATATATTTCAGGTAGGTTGAACGTAATTCCTCTCACATTCTGAGATGGTTCTTAATTTTTTTCAAAGTTTTTTAAATACAAAAGCCAATGTAATAAAAATATTCAACTCTTCATTATTCAGAGACTGACAATATATTGTGTACAACAGCCACACTCATTTCTTAACCTTCTCTCTTTGTTTTTTTACTTTAGGCCACTGCACTACTCATCAGCAATTCACCAAAGGATGGAAAGGAACAGAAATGCAGTTCAATTTTCATTACTTAATAGAGCCACCACATGTTTTGCTGAGAAGTTAAACTTACACTGATCATCATCCCAGGTGACTAATTCTCAAGTGACTAACTTTACAGCCATGGTCCCCTGTCATTTGTTATGAACAAACAATGAGATATAATGCACAAGGAAAAGAGTTACATTTTACTTATCTCAGGGTGCCTAGTTTGGGTTCAATACATAATAAATGTTTGATAAAGAAATAAAGGAAGAGAGGGAAAGAGAGAGCAGGAATAACACTGGACAAACAAAAAGGCATACACTTATGTACATGAATTCACAGAAATTTAAAACTGGAAAGATGTATGTAGGAAAAGGAGGGTAAATTGCATCAGGTAAGAGTTCAGCCTGACAGACAATTTTGGGTCAGATCAAAGCTGTACCACTCATTGTTAAGTGAGTTGAGTAAGCTACTTAACTTTCCTAAGACTCAGTTTCCTCATCTGTAAAGATGGAGCTCATAACAGAACACTTCTGAGACTTGCTCTGAAGATTAATGTAGTTGTGGAGTACTTCGAATATAGCAGGACTCAACAAATAGCATTATTATTAGCAGTAGGATCATGATCTAGTCCAGTATGCTCCTTTTATAGAAAATAAAACTGAGACTTAGAGAAATAAAGAAGACTGCCTAAGTCATGCAGCTCTCTGGTGGCAAAGCCTGACTAGAAGAACTTCGATCTTCTGCCTGCCAGGCCATAATCCACATTGCTTATCAGAAAACCTACATTAAGAAGAAAATGAGATGGTAAACGCTAAGCTAAGGTGATGCTGGTTCTCTAAATCTGGTATGTTTTTAAAAACACATGAGCAGGTGCCTAAGACATATATAACACTGTCTCATGACAGAAGATATTTTGATTAAATTAAATCTCAAGCAAGGTGTTTTTCAATAAGCAATCTAGAGGATTCTTCTGCAGGGACCCTGGGGCCAGGCTTTAAGAAGTACTGCTGTAGAATAAGAAGAGTAAAAAGGTCCCTATCCAACATCCTGACCCTTAGAATCACCTACAGAGCACCCAACTGCAGGTGACATCCAGGCATCTATCTTTTTTGAAATATCTTCAGATGACTCTTACATGTATATGGTCAGATTAGAGAACCCACAGTCTATAGATGATGAAAACAACTATCTTTGCTAATATCAACTTAACAAAACTGGGAAGAGGTGGGATTTGTGAAACTAAAGAAAAAAATGTTTTCTGGAAAGAGCTCAAGGACAAAGGTAGGAAACCTTGTCACAAGGTACAAGGTGAGTCTTGGACAAACAGAAGATCTTTGAAAAAGGTACAAACACTGAGCTCATTACTCCTTGTCTCCCCAAACAATCTACCTTCTGCCACCTGTTTATAACATATACTTCACAGACGACACTATTAACATCAATTCCTGCTCTAACTTTTTAGCAATCTCCCTTAAATTTCATTGACAGGCAAAACAAGTGGGATATCGTGCCATAATTTAACTCAGGTAATCTTATTTACCATATTGCCTTAAGGATTTATTTAACCTCTTTGAGTTTCCATTTTTTCATTCTGTATATGAGGCATAGTCTATTTTGCCTATTTCATACAGTTGTTGGGATGATCAAATGACATAATGTGTCTGAAACCATTCTTCCAATTCCAAAGCAGTATACAAATCTAAGATACTCCTTTTTTACCTACTTATCCTAATAAAGATATAACATGTTGATAACATTTATATGCAGCAGGAAGGGCTGGATGAGTGGCCTCCACAGAGTCCCTCGAGCCAAGAAGACCACTCTAGGTCAGCGTGTCATTGCAACAACTCAAAGGGGAGGTAGACTGAGAATGATGAATGTCACAGGACTAGGGGAGATCAAGTCAGGTTAAAATAAGTTCAAAAAATTGTACACTATTCTATTTAGAAGTTAACTCGAAAGTTGAGTCCAACCCTACATGCAACTCAGAGCAAAAACTGATCACATAGGGAAGCTATGAAAAAGAGCAAACAAAAGGAATGTTGGTTACTCGGCCATTTCCGGGATGAAATGCCAATGAAGCGGCTGGAAGCTCTCATTGGCTTCCAGCAATCTCACTAATTCCCCAATGAAAAATATAGAATCCCATGCAAGATAAAGAGTTACGTGGAAGTTTCCAACCAAAGATAAAGAGACAGAGTCAAACAACTCCAAGGTAACAGGAAGAATGTCCTAAGAGGAATAGCTAAACTGTTGATTTTGACTCTTTGTGTGCCACAGAATAAACAAATAGTCTTTATCTGAACTACAGGGCCATGAGACATCAAACCCTTCAGAAAAAATAATGACTACCCATCCAGCTTTGACCAAGATGATGTCAGGCTTTATATACATTGCATCACAGTTATTTCACAAATCTGATCGGTCAGTTTGTGACTTATTTCCACATATATTTTCCATTGAAGGAAAGGCTAATGTACCACTAAGGAAACAGATTATAAAAATTTCCATTAATGCAAAAATGTACAGCTTACTTGAAGCCAAATTATGCAAGAAAACAGTTGGAAAACATATGTGAAATTAAACCAACTGCTTATATTCATAAACATATAGTAGTCAAGTAGTTTTCTTTTGCACTGGCCTTTATGCCAGAGCTACATAGATAATGACACAGATTGAATGTTTTCTTTTTAAAATGTAACCACTGTAAAATACAAACAGAACTGATGACATAATATTGGCAAGGTGTAGCAGAGTATATAAACAGGACACCTTCAGGAGAACTCAGCCACCAAGGTCAGTGATGATGGCGTACACTAAACCTCATAAAACCTCATTCTATCATTATGCAAATGATCTCTGCTCATTGATACAATGACCTTGCCAAGAATGATTAACATCACAAATACTCTTTATGTTCAGATGTTTTATTAAAAGATAAAGTTAGGAATAGCTTAAAGAAAAAGCCATCAACTCCTCAGTAGTAACATGTAGAGGTTATTTGGATAATACATTTCTTGAGCAATTAATAAATACCTATCTAATTATACTTTAAAGACAAGTAAAAACCCCAGATAAGTAACTTCTCTAAAGCTAAATATCAGTATTAGGAATAAAGATCTAAACTTCCTGGCAGTCTGTGTCATTTTCAAATTCCTATGGCATGCTACCCTAACAATTTCTGATTTTAGACTGGGGCTGGGGAATAACATAAAGGAAGAGAAAAGACGTGCCCTGACCCTCAAAACATAAGCACAGAATTGACAGCAATTATGTGAATCTTTCTGCACATGAAAATCAACAAAGAACCAGAATCTGGCTTTCCAAACTTATGAATCAGCAAGTCGGTATTGACTGATAATTTTACAGTATCCTATTATTTATTACAAAGCTATTGTCTTCTCATGACTATTTTCTAATTGAACTTTTACCTACAGTTCAACTAAGTTTCCACAGACTATTCCACAGGCAAAGTCAAGAATCATGAACTAGAAAAATTTGAAAGACATGCACTCTCTTACTGTAGTGCTTTTTAAAGTCTTCCACCAATAATGAAAATGTACAGGATTTTTAGATTAAAGTGGGATCAAAGAATGTGCACAGCACAAAAATAAAACCATAATAATCAAACCTGAGGCTACAAATAAAACGCAATGAAACTCTACGGCTTTTACATGCACTAATATGAAAATAACTTTATGAAAGACAAATTAGATGTGAGTCTGATGGAGCACCTGAAATACTTATTTACTTGAACTCAGACTCCACATTTCACTTACCTCATTTCCATCTGTGTCCTTAGAAACAGAGGACACACTAGTATAAAGGGAATGGCATCTCTTTTTTTTAAACTGAAAATGCTGTGTTGCATGAGGGCAAAATCTCTCAGTGTTTTGCTTTTCTTGTATACTGCTATAACTTTTTGATAGGTCTTCAGCAAACCCACTTTTTTCAAGAGATCTTTCTATACTCGAGGGAACAGAGCTTAAGCTGGCTGCCTTTCGAAAAGAAAAAACATCAGTTTTTTCCTGGAATGTTATTTCGCTTGTGTTGACATCATCTAAATGCTTCTTCCTCTTTGCGCAATATGGAGTGCTGTCTTTTTCTGAAATCCTTTCATCCAGTTCACTAACTTTTACTTCTGTTTCACTGTCTTCAGCAGGAGAAGTGTTCACATGGTCAGACCAACTTCTTACAGCACTCGGCAGAAGTTTCTGTTTAACACTGTCAGCTACAACTTCTGTCTTCTTTTGCTGAATACCATCTCCCAGGGCAGAGTGTAGGGTAACAGATTCCTGCTGTACCAGTCCCCTGGATAAAGGAGGTGACTGTTCTTTTGAAGGCTGACTGCTGCTCTTCTTCTTCTCTTCATTTTCATTGTTTGCCTTAACTGACTCTTTGTCACCTCCAGTTTTCTTGATTGGTTTTCTTCTGAAGTATTTTCTTCCAGGAGAGTATTTTTCAGGGTTCAAAGGAGTTTTGGCAGGATCTACATATTGTTCTTCCTTCTCAGCTCTTACACATCCACAGACATTCCCCATTTGATTTGTAGGAGATCACAGCTCCACAATTTCACTCATTTCAAAATCCGGAGCTTACTTAGATCCTCTCTATTAAGTCTGAAAATTCCACTCTGATGTCTGTTCCACACAGACTTCATGACCATCCTCTTCAGTCTGAGGCCATTTTGCTTATGAGAAAGGCACACACAAGAAATGCTGTGGCATCCTGCCCAGCCGGTCCCTGTGTCTCATTAGACACTGTGGCTTATTTCTGGCCACCAATCCTCTTAGACAAACATTACTGTTCACTGTCAAATTACAACACTGGTGAGCTCGCAAGGCAAACCCTTAGCTTCACTGTATGAGAAGATTATGACTGTTTTTAACTTTCAGTTTTCTGAAATGCAGATACACTAACGAAGTTTGCACTTAACCTTTGAAACTATCGGTGGTTCAATGAATGAGAGCAAACAGAAAGCAAATACCAGTCAGGAGAGATTTGGGAAAGTGCCCTTCAAATTTAGTTTCAAAGTGCCTTTCAAATTGAACTTCAGAGACTCTCTACCCTCTACCACATAATTTTTTTTCCTTAAGAAATACCAACTAATTTTGGTACTTGCACACAAAGAAACAAACCAAAAGCTCAAAAATCTCTGTAAATTATATTAAGACTCTTATTCAAAACAAGTCATAAAAAATAACAAGATGATTCAATAGCTAGCAGGAGAGATAAGTGGTAAATGCTTAGAATTCTCTAATAAAATTGTTTCTAAAAAATCAATCTTTTAAAATAGTTTATAATACTTTTCAAATAATATAAATTTCCAAGCCATCACTTCATCTAATTATTAGGACTTTAATGTGAGCAAATAGATAAATTATGTAATTTAAAGCATGAAACACTTAGCAAAAGGAAATATATGTGCATTCGTATATATATATACACACACATATATATATGCAGTTAAACTTTATATGTAACTTTTATAATTATACCCTAGTTAAATATTATACAGTTTTTATGAGGGACTTGCTGGAAAAATAATGAGTCAGAATGAAACTTGATTATCCAAGGTGTGCATATTTCTAACACTTAGTCATAGACATGGTTAAAAAAAAAATAGAATGGCATGAAATGGATTTACACGTAAGCAGAAATCATTTCACTATTAAAAAAATTAGTAATTGCCTTTCACTAGGTAGTCTTTAGACTGATCAAAAGATGGAACTCATTATATTTTACTAAGTAAGAATATTCAATTAGTCAAGTTTGCAATGATACCGCAGATGTCTGTCAATAACAGATCCTGCATTGTAAAATTTTCCTTATTCATTTAAAAACATCCTCCAGTAGCAAAAACTGAATATCCCAGAAGACAAGCTGGTAAAAATAAGGTCTCAGATTTTTTTTGTTTTTAACTTGATTTTCAATGTATTCAAAGGCAATGAGTGGTACCTTATTCAAGAGAATATAAATGTATAATCGCTGGTATTTGTACTAACATGATGGAAAGGCAACCAGTGATCTGCACTCCCCCAATCCTTCCCTCCATCTCCACTGATGAAGTTTAGATATTTGTCCCCTCCAAATCTCATGTTGAAAATGTGACTCCCAATGTTGGAGTTGGGCCTAGTAGGGGGTGTCTGGGTCATGGAAGCAGCTCCCTCATGAACGGCTTTGTGCCATCCCCACAGTAATGAGCTCTTACCCACTTAAGAGTTAGTTGTTTGAGGCCAGCAATAGTAGTTCATGCCTGTAATCCCAGCTCTTTGGGAGGCCGAGGCAGGTGGATTGCTTGAGGTCAGGAGTTCAAAACCAGCCTGGCCAACATGGTAAAACCCTGCCTCTAATAAAAATACAAAAATTAGCCAGACATGGTGATGCATGCCTGTAATCCCAGCTACTTGGGAGGCTGAGGCAGGAGAATCACTTGAACCCAGGAAGTGGAGGTTGCAGTGAGCCAAGATTGCGCCACTGACTGCACTCCAGCCTGGGTGAGAGTGAGACTCCGTCTCAAAAAAAAAAAAAAAAAAAAAAAGAGTTAGTTGTTTGAAAAAACCTGGTACCTCCTACCCCTCCTCCTCCTTCTCTCTCTCTCTCTCTTACCATGAGACAATCCTGCTTCACCCTTTCTTCCACCATGACTAAAAAATTTCCTGAGACCTTATCAGAAGCAGATGCCAGGACCATGTCTCTTGTACAGCCTGCAGAACCGTGATGATTCAAATAAAGCTTTTTTCTGTTCTTTATAAACTACTCAGCCTCAGGTATGCCTTTACAGCAACACAAAATGAACTAATACACCTGCCAAACTCAGCAGCTGTCCATTTCTAGGCCATATACACTGCTACCTCTCCCAGAAATAGCCCAACTTAGTCTGCCTGGTTACTGGCATTCATCTTTCAAAACCTATCTCTAACATCTGTGAAAATGTCCCATATTCTCTAAAACCATCCCAATCCCACTACAATGCTCCTTTCCCATACAATTCTATTTTCATTTATATCATCAATAATATTCATCACCTTATGTTATTGTTAATTTCATGTATACTCTCCCAATAAACAGAACAATATACTTCATTACCTTAGTATCTCTGGATCTAGCATGTGGTGGCTAATGATATAGGATTACTGTAATGATAATGCTTACCTTCAGAAAGCCTGACTGAAAAATAGATTCCATTTATGATGCTACAACAAATATTGTTCAAATAAAACAAATTGGTCTTTTGAAATCGCTTCCATTATTTATGTAAAATAGAGAGAAAAAGGCTGAGAGTCACTCTGAGTGACCACTCTTACAAACCTTTGTATCTTGGCATAACAAAAAACAATTCTAATCTCAAGTTATTGTAGTACTAAAAAAAGTTATTTCATTTAAATAAGAGAGAACACTTCCATTTAACCAAAACATAGATGCGTTCCATTCCAAATAGACCTTGGTCTAATTTAAAAATATTGGTGATAATTTGTTATATCATCTTATAATTGAAGCCCTAAAATACAATGGACTCTAGAACATTATGCCACAGGATATTAGAAGCAATTTTTTTTTTTCGAGACAGAGTTTTGCTCTTGTTGCCCAGACTGGAGTGCAATGGCGTGATCTCAGCTCGCCGCAACCTCTGCCTCCTGGGTTCAAGTGATTCTCCTGCCTCAGCCTCCTGAGTGGTTGGAATTACAGGCATGTGCCACGACGCCCAGCTAATTTTATATTTTTAGTAGAGACTGGGTTTCTCCATGTTGGTCAGGCTGGTCTTGAACTCCCAACCTCAGGTGATTCGCCTGCCTCGGCCTCCCAGAGTGCTGGGATTAGAGGTGTGAGCAACCGCGCCCGGCCTGCGAAACTTCTTTTGGTACTTCTGTGACTAGTCTTCCTCTCTCCTCCAAAGGCAGCTGAACCCAAAAGGGCTCTCTTAGTACATAATTCCTTTTTGAAGACTTTTGCTTTAAATTTTCTCAAACTCAGCCTCTAAATACATGCTTCTACCCCCCAATCCTTCTGCACATTTTGGCTTGTTATTTTCTAGTCTCTGCTCCCAGGAGTTTGGGTCTCCAAGGTCTTCTTTCTAGATGAAACTATTGACCTATACTCCACCTTAATTTTCTTGTGGTCTCTAGTGGCATTTCATACTGCTCACCATTCTTTCTACTTGAAATTCTCTTCCCTTGTTTTCGTCAGTACATTTTCCTATTATTTCATTCATCTCTCCAAATGCTTCTGTTCTCTTTCCTCAGCAGAATCTTCTCCTGCACCCATAACCATGGGCCTTCTCCAAATTTCTATCCTTAGCTCTCATCTCTTCTCCATTTGTGCTCTTCTTTTGGGTCCCCTGAAGATTCCCTCTTTATGATAAAAACAGTGATCACTTGTGTAGTGATAACTTCCCCAAGTTTATATCTGTACCTCTGGCTTCTGAGCTCCACTCATGTCTCCAACTGCTCAGTAGACAGATGCACAGGATATCCCACCATCCCATCAAGTCCGCCCAGAAGGTCATTGCTTTTCCCCTTAGCATCACCCCCATGTCTCTCAGTAGTCTACTGTTTCTTAATCTCTTAGGCTAAAAAGTTTTGTTATCTTTAATAAATCCCTTTCCTTCATCCCCTATGCCCTGTGTCCAAGTCCCTTTCTTTCTTCCTGCAAAGTGTGATCTCTTCTATTCAATTTTGCATCCCAACTGAGTCCTGACCTTTATCACTACCTCAGCTTCACAGCTTATCTCTCTTACTATGGACTCTGCTCATTTCTAGATATTTTACATAGAACTAATGGATGTTGTTTCCTAAAATACACTTTTTAAAATTTAGCAAAATTTAATTGAGCGAAAAGCAATTTGGGAATCAGGTAACCTCTAAACCAGAATGGATTCAGAAAGACTCTAGCACAGGTCCTGTCATTGAAAAAGATTTATGGACAGAAAAAGGAAAGCGATGAACAGAAACACATTTTTTTTAAGCTCAGAGTAGTAACATGACTTACCCACTGGCATCACAACAATAAGTAAAAGAGCCAAGAACGAAACTTAATTCTGCCTCCCTCCGAAGCCTGAATGCTTTCCATTGCCCCAGTGATCCTTGGTCTAACATTCAAAATTCAGACACAGCCTACCTCACCAGCTGGTGGTGAAGTGATTGATTCTCTGCAGTAGGTCTCTGACTTTCCCAGCTGGGGTTCTTGCAGTTTCAACCCTACTAAAAGCTCTAGGATCTGACCCACTTAGGGCTAATTAAATGATCCCCAACAAAGCCACTGAAGAACTCCATATGAAATCAGCTTTTTGGTCGGTTCTACTTAGACTTTACACAGTTCTGATAACAAGGTCTGGTTCTGTGCTTCATGCCAAATTATTGCATTCATTTAGGTTCAATATATTTGATCCCCTAAGGATAGAGTCCTCCAGTAATGGGATCCCTCAGTCCTTTGGGGTCCTAGCTTCCAGTTCTGGTTACTGGCTCTTCTTGACATTAACAGCCCAGCTAAGTGGACATCCACCTGTATTAGCTGCCCTGTAGTCTGGCTGGCTAACACCTTTTCCTTCAATTACCTGGATCTCCATGAATGTCCTTCTGCTGAAACTATTCGGTTGCCTGTTCAGGTCCTAGACCTACCTAGACTCTGCTTCCTGTAACTCTCCATACCTGTCAAATCTATCCTGTTCCAACGAGCCCCCCCAGGTACATTATTCTCCACCATTTGACTACATAACCTGTATTTCAGCCAATTTTTTTTAAAAAAAATTTTTTTTTGAGATAGTGTCTTGCTCTCTGGTCCAGGCTGGAGTGCAGTGGCACAATCTCAGTTCATTGCAACCTCCACCTCCTGGGTTCAAGAGAGTCTCCCACCTCAGCCTCCCGAGTAGCTGGGACTACAGGCGCATGCCACCACACCTGGCTAATTGTTTGTAATTTTTAGTAGAGACGGGGTTTCACCATGTTAGCTAGGATGGTCTCGATCTCCTGACCTTGTGATCTGCCCGCCTCAGCCTCCCAAAGTGCTGGGATTACAGGTATGAGCCACCGTGCCTGGCCTTAAAAAAATTCTTACTCCTCACCAGATTTGTTTCAAAACCCCAGGTCCTTTATGAAGCTGGCAAGGGATCTCTTCCTCCTTCAAGATCCAACTGTTCAGTAATCAATCGGTAAGATGTACTGAGTGCCTACTGTGGGTCAGGCTCTGTGCTTGTACACACAACATTTCTGGGGTTTTTTTATAATTTAAACTTTTATTTTAGATTCAGGGGGTACAAGTGCAGATTTATTACATAGGTATATTACATGATGTTGAGGTTTGGGGTACAGATGATCCCATCACCCAGACAGGGAGCACAGTGCAGAAGAGGTAGTTTACAGCCCATGCCCTTTTTCCCCTCCTTCCCACCTCTAGTAGCAGAACAGTTCTTGAGCAGACCAGCAGTTAGTAAACTAAAGCAAGTTCTAAAGTTAGGAATCTCCTTAAATCAAATGAAGACTCTTTCTAATGTATCATTTCCCCAAAACTAAATCAAAATCGGTCCTCAATTGGCTCAGGTTTATTAGATAATAATTCAGTCAACAAATATGCACTTTCCTCAAATCTAAAGAGAGAAAGCACAGCTCTGCAAAAAAACATGAAGACTTTTCTTCTACTTCACATCTCTTTATAATTATACTGCCATCTAGTGTCCATCAAAGGAGGAAAGAGTTGACATAGCTAAGAAACTGTATTAATAAAAAACATTCTAAATAAGGACTAATCATAAACATTTAAGTATCTAAAACAGGTAATACTTCCAATGAGCAAAAAATATGTGTCTCCAGTCAACAAAAAGAAATATGTCTTCCAATTCTGAGATTACAAACATTGTCTTTAAAACTATATTTAAGTTTATCAAGAACAGGAAACTAGTTGTCAGATTCACAAGCAGCATGTTGCTTAAAAGAACAATTCAAATATATTACTTAAAGAAAGAAGTTTGAAATTTATTTTTCTTCCATAGAACATGAATGTGTCATTCACCCTTCATATGAACCACCTGAAAACTAGCAATTAGAAGCTGAAATTAAGAAAATTTGGGCTTACCTGAAAGTGCAAAATTATTGTCCAGATTAATCCCAAAGTCAATTTGGGATTTCCATCTGTTATGTCATCATTTCTAATATTCACTAATTTCACCTGTTTTGTATGTGAAGAAGAGATAAAACCAACTGTTTATCAAACCTGAACCAGTTATCTTTACCTACATAAAAGCACTTCTAAATTATACAAAGAAAAAAATTGAATAATTTAAATACCAGTAGTCAACTACTGTTTTACCCTTATTCTCAATCATTTTATATTACAAATTATACGATAACAACAAAGAAAGAGCAAGTATTATTGCATTCTTGTCTTCCACCGCAGACATCCCCAACCCAACCCCCAAACCTATACAATAGGGACTGGGCTGCACAGCAGGAGGTAAGTGGGCCAGGAAGCATTACCACCTGAGCTCTGCCTCCTGTCAGATCAGCCACAGCATTCGATTCCTATAGAGGTGCAAACCCTATTTGTGAACTGCGCATTTGAGGGATCTAGGTTGCGCACTCCTTACAAAAACCTAATGCCTGATGATTTGAGGTGAAACCGTTTCATGCTGAAACAACCCCCACTACCCCCACCACCCAGTTCATGGAAAAATAGTCTTCCATGAAACCAGTCCCTGTTGCCAAAAAGGTTGGGGACTGCTGTTCCAGAGCAAGTACTAAAAGCATTCACTTGTCAATACAAAAGTACAACTCCTCAAGTGAGAAATCCTAAATACTTGAGATCTTAAAATTAGAAATAATTTTGTCTTTTAAAAATAAACTTTATTTTACTCTTACGATCAAGTATGAAACTATTCTAACAATTCTAACAACTTTCTCAAATTTCCATTACAAGGTTTTAAAATAACTAGCATTATCTTGCTATCAATATGCCATAAATATATAAGTCACTGAGCATTTCGAAGGCTGTTCAAATATTTTAAAATAATATAATACTCAGACTTAAAGCTTATCAATTGTCAAACTGTGCATTCAAGTAAATAAATCCAATGATGATCCATCTACTTCCTGGATAAAATCATTTTAATATCATGAATTTAAATACTGAGAATTATATACTATGATATTTAACATTTTACTTCTTGGACAAAATACTGCCAGAAAACATTTCAGAAGTATCCTTCTGGAATCTTCCACGAGAATGATGAACAATGAGCAAACATGAATATATTTAAGCACTGAGGATTTAGTAGTATTTAATAGGGAAAAGCATCTTAATGTTCATAATATTGACGAATAATAATGAAGAAATAATAAAAGCTAGTGTTTACCTCTCCCTCTCTCCCTTGCCTTTTTTTTTTTTCTTTGAGACAGGGCTCATTCTGTTACCCAGGCTGGAGTGCAATATTGCAATCATGGCTCACCACATCCTCAATTTCCTTGGCTCAAGTGATCCTCACGCCTCAGCCTCCCAAAGTGCTGAGATTACAGGCATGAGCCACCACACCCAATCTCTACCCTTTTTTCAAACTATTAAAAAAACAAAATTGTTGCTGTCCCCTCTGACTCTCACTGTCTTCAATAATTTTCAACTCTCCTACATTCTTTTTCTACCAATTGAAAAAATTACTAATATTTTGGCTTATGACACTATAATATGTAATGCCATCAAATCAAGATCATATCCAATATATTATTAATTCTTTTCCATGATTTCTCCCGATACCTCAAGCAAGTTGGGGGCTATTGTCAGAAATGCTGTTATATCTTTACTCATAAATTATCCAATATTATCTACTTACAAAAAACAAAATATTGCCTTATTACTACTAAGTATGAAAAATGCTTACACTTAATTAAAAGTATTATATAAAGTATTTTTATAAAAATTGACTATTTTTATATATCAAGTATAAAAAATAAAGTATTGCTTCCCCACAATTAAGAACTGTTCATGGGCATTCTTAACATTCTATTGCTACTAAAATGTCAGTAACTTCCTAGGCAAATGCAATCCAATTCAAACAGAAAGAAAATCAGTTGTTCTTATATAGATGGAAATGTAGTCACTTATAATTCCTCTGGGCTTATCCCTACTACTAACTTCTTTTCTTGGGAGCAAATGTTTAAAAACATTTTTAAATATTTGCTTCACCAAAGCACAAGATTACTGGTTATAATTCACAGGCAAATTTAACCTTGTCATTCCTTGACATGTTTCTACATGGATGTATTGGTAACATATGTTTATATGATTATAGTATTTTCAAAACATCATACCTGGCGTCTTTTCAAATAATCAAGTGCAATCTGTACATTCTGTAGTCTGTGAAAACGCATCCGACCTTTTTCTCTGGGCTAAGAACAGAAAAATGCAGGTATAAAAAAGAGTTTCTGTTATCACAGACCATGCTAATTTAAATATACTTTCTGTTCATCTTAATATATCAAAACAGTATTTACCGTTTAGGTAAGGCCATAAGATTTTCTAAGAAGTTTTTAATGTCTTTATATTGTCTGAGTTGAATGTAAACTATTACGGATTTTTTTGCAAGTATGTTTTATTTAAACATATACTTTATGACAATTTTTTTATTTAAACAAAAGGAAAGAGAAAATGTCACAGAACATATAGATTTTTAATATTTGGTAATAAAACAATGCTAGCCTACAATTATTTAGCCATGGAGGCACAAAAATAATTAAATATCATTCATCATTTTACCTTCTTATTGAACACTATTAGCAAGAGTGTTTTACAACTGTATATATACACACACACACATATATACATATGGCATATTAATGAAAATGAGATAAAGTAGCATGCAGTTAGTATAAAAATCACCAAGAAGGAGAAAGACAGAGAAGGTTTACTTAGCCATGATAGAGAAAGAGAGAAAACCAATTAAAACCATATATTTCCTCTTTATTTTATTTTAGCTTTTTCACAAAAGTGGACACTATGATAATCAGAAAGGACTCTATACTCGTTTTACTCTACTTGGGGATGGACACAATTATTTTCTCAGTCTCAGCAAAAGTGACAGACGAGTATTATTTTCCTTAATGCCGTTTCCCTTAAGAAACGTTACAAGTTAGCATGGAGGAAAACATAAGGAAACAGGGCTGAGAAATGCTTAGAAAAAAATACAAAGAATGGAGCTGAAATTTATCACATAAAATCTTCCAAAGGGAAAAAAGAAAAAAGACAATTGACAGTTTGGCTTCTTCGGTATGTATAGGTTGCTGAAGCCAAAGGTGCCATAATAAAACAGACAGCACACTACAGAAGGAAAGGTAAGTTCTGCATAACAAGTAGAAATGATGTTGATAAATTTACCCACTGGATCCAACAAAAGCACAATTTCCAGTAAAATCAAGGGGCACCAGGTATGTAGAAGACAAAAGAAGAAGCACGTCTGTCTTGCAAAGGTAGGCTGCAGTCAACTAAGAGTCATGGAGATTAAACAGCTCTGTGAGTTCTATTGGGATACTGGATTTTTAAATCTCCCTTTTAAATACATGAGATACATTAGAGAGGTAAAACATGTCCATCAAATACCTATTGCCAACAGGTGTGGTTTAAAGCAGAAACTTAAATACTAAAAAAATTTCCCTAAGTTCTTTCATAAAAAGCAATAAATAGTTGCCATGTTTGAAATATCACTTCCAGAAATTGAATGAATTTGCACAAAAATTTGTAGACTTGTAAAATTTCTATGTTTATATACAATGTATATAAAATTGTTTAACAAAAATGCCATCATGTACTTTAAGTCTGTTTAATTACCATGCAGTGCACAGCAATGTATACATAATTCAATCATTTTTAGCTCTCTGAAGGTAATTTAAAGAGAAAATATTTCCTTTGTCCAGTTTTTTGGTACACACACATCTATCTCAATGTGGGTTTTGGTCCTTTCTATGCTTTCTAAAAAGGAGCCTGAACCCAGGAGTTACTTCTCTATCAGGTTAGCGCTCACCGCATGGGAACGGCTAGGTTAGTCAAGTTATGGGGGCGACACCTACCCCCTTATCCTCATCCTCCACATCCTCATGCTGTTCATATTCGCATGCTTCTGTTGCACTCACCAATCGTAAGGTCTTCAAAAAATCTCGCTCCCTTGGCTAATGAATATAACAGACAGAAGATAGGACAGCAAAGACACAAGACAGACCAGAAATGAAAAGAAGAGCATGAACAGAACATAATGAAGGAGAACAGGTAACAAGAAGGGGAAGTAATGTTCACAAAAAGAAAAAAAAAAATGACACCTGCGGAATGGGTTAGATCATTTTTCAGAAAGCAATGTTTATTTTCTTGCTATTTGTAAGTCTTTTAATATGTGGTTATATTATGCATCCAACTTCTGCTAAGCAAAAAAACCCAAAGGTAAAAAAGAAGCAAGAACAAAAATAGTATTTTAATTATAGAACTGATTATATAAGTGAAGTAATCGAAGTGCTTCAATCACAAATTCACGTCATTTGAAGTTTGAAAATGCTTAGGAATCTAACCAAAACTTCTTTTTCAGGCAGAATTCACAGCTCAAAAGATGAATGTTGCAAAAATCTGAATAGTCTGCACTGAAAACACACTGGTCCTATGCAGAAAAGATTACACGTTCTTCAAAATAAGAAAGTTAAAACTTACCAAGGTATCTCCTGAAAGAACCTCTAAAAGAGAAATCAAATTGTGTCCATCCCTTAAGTCTTCATAGAGATCATTCACATGCTTTCGAACCTACAAAGAGAAAAGCAAAATTTGGGGTCCGAGAACTCAGAATCATCCTAAAAAGGAGACAAGTAGAAAACATTCTTCACATGGTATTCATTCACACACCTATTTTTAAATTTTTAAAACGCTTATTACTTAAAAACTAAATTTAATTTAAAAACTTTAAAAAGTGAATTTCAGATTAATAATTCAAAAAGAAAATTCAAATTATTACATTTTTAATATACTGGAAAAAACATAAGCCTGGACTACTACATGGGGTTACAATTCTTCAAATACGGGCAATGCCCTGACTTTATTCATGATTCCCGATACAGCAGCCAGTGCCACCTTAACAAGAGGGTAGAGTTTTCACCCCCGCAGTTGAACTTCTAGCCCAAAACAGGATCAAGGATGCAGAGGAACATTTTTAGAAATCCATAGACGTGAGCTGGGTGAACGGTACACGAGACTCTACATATTATTTTGTCAATATCCTATGAGCCTATAATTATTTCAAAAAAATTTTTTGAAATCCATCCGTGTCAGGTTAGAAGGCCTCTGTCCAAACCCTCCTCTGCACAATATAAGTCTTCTTATAATGGAAGATTTTCGTAAATAGCACAAAATCAACAATCAACCTACAATAGCTTCCTCCGTTCCACAGGCCTGATTTAGAAGTCTGTGATTTTAGAACCCAAACCATCAAAGATTTCCCAAAAGCTTTGTTCAGCCTGCCAAGTAGGGATAGCTCTAGTAACCACGTGGCCCACTACAAGGTTTGTGTTGGACAGACACATGTCAAAGCAGGCTATTAAGATTACTGCTCCACAGTGGGCTGGCACATTTCCATTTTCTCACCTTTCAGTAATTCTGGGCTGCTCCCATGAAAGGAGACAAAGAACTGGGCCAGAAAGAAGCAGGAACCAGAATCCCGCCTACGTCACCCATGGCACAAGCCCTGTATACAAATGAATCCAACTCCTTTGCACCTTCAAAATGTCAAGTGAATATATAGCACAAAGTAATGAAAAGATCTAAACTTATGATCAAAACTATATACACAAACACAAACACAAGAAGAGGCCTAATGTAAACTGGAAGCAAACTTTTATGGTAAGTCTCTCAGTTCCGAAAAATAGTTTAAATCCCATAAAATTGTATTATCTTAATTGATTCTCCCTATATATATATGTTTTACAATATCTTTTGTTAGTGTCAGAAAATGTTTTTGATTGATGAAGAAAAAGTTCCCTTAGGAATTTCTTATCAAATTTACCAGCTTTTACATCCAGTGTTCTGGCACTATTTACGTAAGTCACAGAACCTTTTAATATTCAATTACCCATCTAGGCATAATTAACTACAAATAATATAAATACTAAGCTTAGGCTCAATAGCTCTACCACAAAGTAACTGTTCATGTCAATAGTACCATTGAAATGACAGCAAAACTGAAGGCGAATCAAATTACTTTTAACCAAGTCTCCATCTTTACAAATTGACATTTTATTTTGATTTCCTAATTCCCAAGGAGTATCAGTTGAATCTCTGATGTCATAATACCAACGTAAGACAAAGTATAAAAACACTTTATTCCCCCCAAAAAATGTTATAACACATTTTAAGCAATCCTTGTTTAGAAAATCCCGTAAATACGGCTGGGTGCAGTGGCTCATGCCTGTAATCCCAACACTTTGGGAGGCCAAGGCAGGTGGATCAATCACCTGAGGTCAGGAGTTCGAGATCAGCCTGACCAACGTGGTGAAACACCGTTTCAACTAAAAATACAAAAATTAGCCGCACACGGTGGCAGCCGCCTGTAATCCCAGCTACTCAGGAGGCTGAGACAGGAGAATCACTTTAACCCGGGAGGTGGAGGTTGCAGTGGGCGGAGATCAAGCCATTGCACTCCAGCCTGGGTGACAGAGTAAGACTCCATCAAAAAAAGGGAAGGGAAGGGAAGGGAAGGGAAGGGAAGGGAAGGGGAGGGAAGGGG